>NW_017306867.1:565780-582700 GCF_000935625.1 Nanorana parkeri | reverse complement strand
TATATAGATATTAAAATTGGTTATTGATTGACTCATATTACATGATTGGAAACTTCTTATATAAGCTTGACCCCTTTGCAAACAGGTCCCTGTTAAGCCGACTGTCGCCATATGTAAAGCCAACAGTCACTTCCACGGGTTATCGCCCTTCTCCCGTACTACCTCCCCAGGTATCCCAGGCTCTAATGCTCCTCCAGCGGGCCTGGGATTGGCATGGCAAGTGTCAGAAGGTGGGGTGGAGGATGATCAGCATACCTCCCTGTACTGATTGAACCTGGAAGCAACAAGCTTTTAATCAATTCCAGTTTAATTCTGTGGGATGAAGTTGATCGACCATGATCTGTACTTGATCAGCTTCACTGGAGTACAGAGGAGACATTAGGGGTCCAATAGATCCCTATTGTCTCTTTAAAGAGAACTTTTCACCACTAATGTGCTATTACATAGGCTGGGGGCTTGGAGCAATGCAAACCAAAAATCACATTACTTTTTCTGGAAGAAAATACAGTGTCTCTGATTCATATTTTCACTACCTCCATGCACACATCTTGTGGACACTTTATATGATCTTCCTATGGTCATAAAGCAGGCCAGTGATGGTGAACCATAAATACAAGGTGATTCTGGTGGCATGTGCTGGTCCATGGAGTGTTAGCACCAGGGACGTGCGGTCAGGGGAGGCATGTGAGGCAGACCCTCAATTAGAATTATGGAGGAAAAAGCTGTCAGCTTAATGTCTGAAGCTGACAGCTTTTTCTCTATTCAGATCTGCATCTAACAGGTTACACAGCAGGGAAATCCTCCCCGCTATGTAACCTGTCACGGAGCCTCAGTGAGGGGGGAGCAAGTGAGGGACAGGGAGGCACCTCCCTGTCTCCTCCCTTCCTCCTTTACACTAGCTTAGGGATGGGTTGGGGCTTCATCAAACGGGGCGGAGCTTAGACTAACAGGAGGTGAAGCTTTGTCAGGGGGTGTGGCTTTGGCTGGCAGGGTCGGGGCTGGGGAATGCCTCACCCCGAGCAAGAGGTACCGCACATTACTGGTTAGCACAGCTTCACGTAGTGCCTCATGGATGTTTGCAGGAGACAGGGACAACACTTTCGCTACATTGACTAAACATTTTTGGTTTAAAGAGGAACTTTACCCATATCTTTAAAATGACAACAAAGACACCTTTAAAAATGTTTAGTAATGACATGCTGCAAAACACATACTTTTAGACAATTGCCAGCTTTTTATTCTTTGCATACCTTATTTTTCTTTTCCTCTCCATTCTTCTCACAGTGGTATTTTTTTTACTAAGGGCAGGTTGATATATCTCCCTTTACTTCCTGGAACTCTGGCACATGTGACTAGGACATGTGACCATGCACATCATCTGAGGGGAGGAAAATGCCTCTCCCTGAGATCTCCTGATGAGTTTTCCCAGCAATAAACTGCTGATGTAACCATCCCAGGATGCAACACTTGGGCGCATTACATCACTAAAGCCCAAGAGGACCAGGAAGTGGAAAAACAGTAATTATAAGTAAAAGAAAAATCTGTTTGTGTCACGTACCTGGTAAGAGACCGGAAGGTGAGGGGGCTTCTCTTGCAAGTCGTCTCTTTCCGCCCCTGGAGATGGGGACAGGGAGCAGATGGACAGCGAGGAGCACGAGTGCCACTGATGGGTACTGACACTGTGCAGGAGACGTCCTGATGGCGTGTAGTCAGCAAGCCGGAGGTTCCCCGTGCAGACAGCATGGGAGCACGAACGAGAGACTGGGGCGTGGTCAGAAGAGCCAGAGGTCGGAGCCAGCCGAGCAGCAGAGTACAAAATCAGGGGGCCAGAAGGCAAAGTCCAGGAAACAGGCCGAGGTCAAAGGCAAGCAGCAATCAATAGCAAAATCCAAACAAACCAGGTCAGGCAGGTCACAGGAATCCAACAAGTACAAGCACACAGGAACACTAGCTGAAAAGACCATCAGCAATGGAGCAGGGGCAGGCTTGTTTTTATATGGTGAGCTAACAAGGTAGCAGCCTCATTTTGTGCACATTCAGTTTGCGCGCGTCTGCGTGCTATGGTGCATTTTCTGACCACATGAAGATTCAGTATGCGTGCATGCGCGCCAGCCATTTTGCCCATACAGTTTGTATACCTAATGAATGTAAGATGATTTCATATCAGCATCTGTATGCTGATGTGATTCTTAGTGAAAGGGGGTAAAGGTCCATTTGATGTGTTTGGGTTTAGATTCTTAAAGGGGAAATAGCAGACAGTTTTAAAGCTTTCGCTTTTCAATCAGCATTAAAAAAATATTATAAAATATGAATTCAATTGTCAAAAACTGAGCAGAAGGTACACAACTGCAATGTGATTATAGATAAAAATATCAACCGAAACAGCAAGGGCAAGTTTATGACAGATAAAGGAAAACAAAGTTGTACACTACATAAAGCTCCACTAACATTGAAAAATGGAAGGTCTTTCAGCACATTAAATATGATGCATACGGGCTGAGCTGTTAGAAATGAAACGACTCGCTTTGGAAATTCCAAAACATTTTATGTAAATGGAATTTTAGTGCGGAGCCCGCAGCCCGTACTGCTGCCTGACTTAATCTGCATATCTAATGTAACAATTAACATTGTAACCACACTACTAAACCAAAGCACTTGATGCTGATGTGATGAATTGGTATACAAATACAGTGTATAACACACTAAGCAAAGTAATAAGCGAGTTCTTCAGTACAGAACACAAAAATCTGCTACTTATCTTCTCCAAACTTCCCCGCTGCCCCGAGAAATACTTCCAGGTAAGGAGGATTGATGGCATTTTGGTAAAATTGATTTCGCAGCAAAATTACCAATTTTGTCATTGGGAAATTTTGCAAAAGCAAAAACTCCTAATTGAACTCTTTGAGCTGCTTAGGTGAAATTTTCTTTAAAGGAATAAAACATGTTTAGGACTTTAAAAGCCACCAAAAACACCTTATTTTTCCATCCTTATTGACTCCAATGCATTTTGCCAAAATGGGACAGTTTACCTAAATCTTCTGAATTTTGTTGTAAATTTGATTAAATAAAAACTCTCAATTTTGTTAATTTCTACTTCCAGGTATTGAAAACAACATGGACCACGCCCACTTTCAATAACCAACTCTTAGTTTATGCAGCACACTACACTTTGAGTTTCCATGGGCCATGTGTCCAGCCATAGAACACACACCTGTTAAATGGTACCCTTGTTGGTAAACATTTACGTACACACACTGTTCCCCTTTTCAGTTACACTTTGTCCATGTTTGGTCAATGTTTGTAGACACTTGACCTTCAAACCATATGAGCTTGTTGGACATCCCATTTCAAACCATTGCTAATATATGGCGATGTCCTGCTACTTTCAACTACAGTATACCAGCCTTCGTTCTTCTGAGAAGGCTTTCTACAAGATTTTGAAATATGTCTGTGGGAATTTGTGCCCATTCAGCCAAAAAAACATTTGTAGGGTCAGGAAGGAGATGAAAAGACCTGGCAATCAGCATTCCAATTCATTCCAAGGTTGTTTAAAAGGGTTGAGGTCAGGGCTCTGTGACAGCCACTTCATTTCCCTCACCCAAAATTCATCAAACCATGTCTTTATGGACCTAGCTTTGTGCAAAGGGGCACATTCACATTGGAATAGGAAAGTGTTTTCCCCAATCTGTTGCCACTAGGCAGGAATTGTACAGTTTCATATGGTAACATTAACAGTACTTTTTCATGAGGAGTAATGTCCATATGCTTTTGACCATATAGTGTATACTGCCTTTTTTTATGAGACTCTTGATGCATGAATTAATTTATTCGTTCTTTTGATCTATGCATCTGAAAGGCAGGCACTATTTCACTCTTTGGATCTGTCAGTTCCCTTATTTTGCTTTGAACACACATATCAAAGTGTCACATGACACATCTCTTTTGCAGCAGACACATACTGCTAATTGATAGCTAACCTAATATGACTCTCCTTTTCTGTCATGTTCGAAACTCTGACTTAATCATTTTAGTAAAATTTCTTTTGTTTGTCTGGTGTTTCCATTATGTTGCCTCTTGTATATTAAGAGCTGCCTAATGCATTTTTCCCCTGGGACTGTTTAAAAAACAAAAGGGCTTCAATAAAAACTTAAAGTGGATCTTTACTTTAAAACTAAAAGAAAAAACATTTGCAATGCTATATGTCTACTGCAAAAAAAAAAAAAAACTTCTTACCTTGTCGCTCACAAACTTCTTTACTGTATCTATGCAGCCCAGTGTACATTCTTAGCATGCCTCGATGCCAGGATGCATTAATTACCATGTACATGCACGTTTACGGGAAAGTTTTACATTGACAACATAGTTTGTTTGGCCACGCTCTGAAATTCTTTGCCAGAGTAGGTGATTATAGCCTACAGTATAAGTGTATATAGAGAGAAAGTATAGTGTGTTCCCCAAAGCCTTCACTATAAATAAGGCAGCTTTAAATTCTGTATCAGGCTGCTGCCTCAGGCGGCATCCTATGGGGGGGAGGCAGGCAGAGCAGCATGGCCGCTCTGCTGCACAATGCTTGGAATGTGCTTACAGTCACCTTTCTGGCCAACCCAGGTGCGTTTAGTTCCGTATCAAAATTCGGACATTTGGTCACATTTCCGAATCCCAATGCATCTGAATGTATCCCAATCCAAATTTCGTTCAAAAATTAAAGTGAATTGGACATGTGACTTTTCTGGTCAATCAGATGTGTTTTCCGGTTTAATGCATCCCAATGGGTCTGAATACAAATATTCATTACAGCAACATGGGAGCCATCTGATTGGCCTGAAAAGTCACATGCGGCAACGTTTAATTCGTGTTCAGTATATACATATAATACTAAAGCTGAGGCTCCTAGACCCGAATTGCATTAGGGATCCAAATTTCCGAATGTAATTCGGAAATTCAGATCCCGAAAACCATTCGGGTCTGTTAGCCTCAGCTTTAGTATTATATGTATGTGGCTCCCAGACCTGAATGGCATTCGGGAGCTCCTGAATGCAATTCGGAAATTCGGATCCCGAATGCCACTCAGGTCTGGGAATCTCACCTTCAGTAATATATTTATATGGCTCCCAGACCCGAATGCCATTCCGGAGCTCCCAAATGCAATTCGGAAATTCAGATCCCGAATGCAATTTGGGTCTAGGAAATGCAGCTTTTAGTATTAATATCTGTATATGGTTTTCTGTTTTACTTGCAACGAATATTCGTAAACTCATCCAAAACTAACACAATTCGGATTTCGTCTGAATCCGAAACCCGAACCGAATTCGATTTTCGGATCCAAATCCTGAATTCCCAAATAACGAAATATCCGAACAAAAATGTTTCAGTAGCTTACATGTCTATTGACTACCCCAATTCCTTTGGCAAAGAGTTTCAAAATCCCCAAATAAGTTATGCAAATGATACGCCAAAAATCATGGTTGTAACCATCAAAGGACCCACAGAAGTAAAACTAATGCTTGGAAATGAAAGAATAAAGCAAGTAATCAACTTCCAATGCCTTAGAGTATGAATGAATGAAAACTTGAATAATGATGTAGGCATCAGAGCAGCAAGGCCAAGTCACGAGTAAAGGTGTTACAAGTCAGTGAAGCAAAACCACGTCTGCTGGAAGGAATATGGAAAAGAAAAATGCAATTTTTTTTGGCAATATTGCAAAAAAATCAGCTGGAAGGAACTATTCAAGATTATGGAAGAGAGCGAGGTAATGACGGGGAAAGGTAGAAGAACAACAAGTGGATAGATGACATCCAGGAAATTACAGACATCCAAGATGTAAAGCCAAACATTAACCTGGCAAAAGACAAGGTTAAATGGAAATGTGAAGGTGGAAACAAGGTTGCAAGTTCCAAGTTCACCAAAGTGGTAATGGTAATGGTACAGTGTGTTTTCAGTGACTAGATACTTTATTTTTGGCAAATATTTTTTTTTTTTAGATTTGGACAGACTAGTGATGGTTTAGAAGCCCTAAAGCAAAACAAACGACAAACGCACTCAACAATTTGTTACCAGTTATACAGTAAGGTGCACACGAAATGGGCTTTGAACAGTAGAACAGTAGAAAGGCATCATGGCACACTCACAAACTAGCATGTAAAACAACTTGTCTCACCACTAAGGACAATGACAGAGGTTTGGATACACGTCTTCTGCAAAGGATGTGTAAGCCGCACTGCCGCGCCAAGGCACCTCTTATAGTGCGGTCCTAACTCTAAACTATGAGAGTCTCCATCTTGGAGCACATGGGGCAGAAGATATCAAATCGAGTGCGTTTGTCGTTTGTTTTGCTTTACCGATTTGGTGCGGCGACGCATGGGGTTTCTCAGCTGCCAATGGGATGTGCGGGATCCCTTGTGTGTTTCTGTACCTTTAAGGAGGTGGGGCGTCCTCCTGACAGGCCTGCACCCAATTTGATATCTTCTGCCCCATGTGCTCCAAGATGGAGACTCTCATAGTTTAGAGTTAGGACCGCACTATAAGAGGTGCCTTGGCGCGGCAGTGCGGCTTACACATCCTTTGCAGAAGACGTGTATCCAAACCTCTGTCATTGTCCTTAGTGGTGAGACAAGTTGTTTTACATGCTGGTTTGTGAGTGTGCCATGATGCCTTTCTACTGTTCTACGGTTTAGAAGCCCTGCCACGCTCCATAGCTGTAGTTGTCTCCACAAGGGAAATTCACCCTCTCTGTTTCCCCAGGTGACCACTGTGACAGGGGCTAAAAATTAAGGTGAATCCCAAATTTTTCGATGATGCCAGAATAGAAATAGTGGGAACCTATCAAAAGGGGACACTTGTTCAAAATACATCTAAGAGGGGATTTCCCTCGCTTTGGTGAGATTTCTTCTCACTTTCTGCTGTGTCTAAAATACAAGTTAAGGGAAATCTCCTGAATGGCACAAAGATGGCAAAAAAAATTTGACTTTCGATATAAAGTAGGGTTGCACCGATACCATTTTTTCAAAACAGAGTACAAATACCTCAAGTACTCGCCAATACAAATTACTGATAACTTTTTTTTAGGTGCAAAATGCTGCAACCCTGGTAGTTCTGCCACCGACTCCAAGCTGTAGAGACCAGGGCCGCGTGCGGGTCTCAGCATGGCTGTGAGGTGTCACCAGGGCTGGGTGCGGGTCTCATTATGGCTGTGCGGTGTCACCATGGCCGTGCAGTGTCACCAGGGCTGTGCGGTGTCACCATGGCTGTGTGTGGATCTTACCATGTCTGTGCGGTGTCACCAGGGCTGTGTGCGGGTCTCACCATGGCTGTGCAGTGCCACCATGGCTGCATGCGTGTCTCAGCAGGGCTTTGCAGGCAGTTGCAGTGTCTCCCCAAGGCTGTTCTGAAAAATACTCATTGCTTGGCGATTATGACGTTCCAATGGATTCAATACTTTGTTAATCACTGACCCAAAAGAGGATTGCAAATCAGCAGTATTGACTTTCCTGTGACTGTGGAAAGTAGTGAAAAAACAGACAGCTTGGCAACTTGCATTTTTAAAAAACAGATCAGGAATGGCAGCTACCATATTTCAACACATGTTTCCTTTAAAGGGCTTTGACCGAAGTTCAGCTTTAAGACATATCTCAGAGGGAGTAAGCCGGGTTCTCTTAGTAGAAGGAATATTTTATTAACATTATGACAGATTCACAATAAACAACATAGATTGCTTGCTGCCTGTGTACTGACCTGTCACTGCCTACTCTTTAAATTTCCTCCAGTTGGGTCTAGAGATAATTATCTCAAAGATTGATGTCACAGACTAGCCGTATGAAAAACACTGCAGTACTCAAGAACAAGGACCTTCTTCTCTCTGCCTGGTATAGAGTATTTGTCACATCGCAACCCTCAACAAACAGGCTGAGATCTAAAGTGATCTATCAAAAGCACATCAACTTTTCATTGTGTCAGAAGATGCCTGTCTCTGTAAATAAGCATTATAATCTGATTACTGGTGTACTGGTGATTTTTTATACTGCCTACAAGTCTACATGGGAGGGAGAGCCAGAAAGAGACATAACACATTAAAGCTATACTCCAGGCAAACAGCTAAATACACAAATTAAATACACACACAAGAGCTGCTTTAACTGCCAAAGAATTTTTATTTCAGTCTATCCAGTCTGGAGATTTACACAGATCTGCCACACAACACAGTCAGGTGAATGACGCCACTTGCTGTTGAGGAATACAGGGGTGTCCTCTCTACATGCCCAACCTGCTGCTTGAACAGTAAAAGGAGCAGCAGGAGATTGATGAGGTCATGCTTCTTACTCTGCTTTCTCCTCGTCTCAGCTTTTTACTTGTCAGCACATTTGCATGCAGCACACTTGGCTGGCTCCCATCTTGCCCCTCCTTCTCTCAGTCTGTCTGCTGCTCTACAAGATATTGCAAAAGGTTGATGCCAAGTCACATTCTGGCTCCTACACTGCAAAAAACAACAAAAACAACAAAACAAAAATGAGTGATGTATTAATGCAGGGGTAGCCAAACTCTGGCCCTCCAGCTGTGGTGGAACTACAAATCCCATGAGGCATTGCAAGATTCTCACAGCCCCAGACATGACTCCCGGAGAGAGATGCCTCATGGGATTTGTAGTTTTGCCACAGCTGGAGGGCCGGAGTTTGGCTACCCCTGTATTAATGAATTTACTAAATCCTGGGTTGTCTCCCTGTGGGCACCTAGTTTTACACCTCTCCCCCTAGTTTCATAATTTTACAAAAGATGGGGGAATATAAGGGTTTTCGGAAGGGTGTAAATGACCGTCCAAGAGAAATATGTTTTAAAAAAATTCAAAATTTATTTATGTTAAATACTATTATAAATATTACATTAATGATTCAAAACAAACATAATAAAACAAAACAGATCCCTGCAGAGGATATGTTTATATATTCACTGATTGTGTAGCTCTAAACATCCATTTGGTCCGACATATCATGATATTGTTCAATATTGTCCAAATATGGTTACATTAACGTATAACAAGATATTATCCTAGGCGTGGCTTATCTTAATAGGCCCCAACGCGTTTCGCCATTGGCTTCATCAGGGGACCCACTGAAGATGGATCTATTAGTAAGAAAATTATCTTCATTTAGACATACATCACATCAAACATTCATTAATTCATATGTCTACATCTATAATTCATGCAATGTCATATTTCTATAGATAACCCCATCTGGGGCAAATAGGTCATATGTAGTCGCTCTGAGGACATCTAGTCCTCCATTACTCACCATGCAGGGTTGATTCGCGATATGAGGGAGAAGTGCCCGGAAGGCCAAAAAGGGGCGGGCGGCGGGTGACCCCACCGTTAGCTCCACGGCCTCCCTGGTTTGTCACACCTGGGACCCCGTGGTCATATAGAGAGAGACACACGGCACCAAGTCGTCCAGCCGCAGTCACCAGGAGTAGTTTATTCTAAAGTGAGATGTTAAAAACGCTGTATTTTTATTGGGTCTCTCTGTTAGATGGAATCTAATCGGGTATATACTATATCAGGGCTCAAAATTTCAAGTCCTAAGCTACTAGCCAGGCCTGAAAAGTTACTCGCCACCAGTTGCCCCACCTAACCCCTACCCTGCCCCGGCCTTAACTCCGCCAGGTCAGCGGTGTGACTCAGAGTATAAAGATCAGTAACAATGCACAATACAGAACACAGAGGCCAGCTGTGTGACGCGCAGTGCAGAGGCCAGCAATGTGACGCGCAGTGCAGAGGTCAGCATTCTGACGCGCAGTACAGAGGTCAGCAATGTTATATAATAGGAAACCAGCTTTACCAGAAAAGTAGTAAACCTGCAAAGCGACCACGGATGGCACCATGAGCAATATAGAAGTAGTAAAAATTGTCACCAGCACACCACAATATTTACAGCAAAAAGTCCTTTAATGATAAATTGCCATTCAATACAAGGTGCTCTCTCTCTCGCGCAGCAAAAGCCGGATCTCTCTGCTCCCGGCCGCTGCAGCTTCAGAGCGGCCAGAAGGAGAGAGAGGGAGCGATAACGGGTGTAATCAGAGCGGCCGGGACGAAAGAGAGTGAGCGCAGAGAGGTAGCTCCGGCTCTGGATGGAACACTACCGCCGCTGCAATCGCTTGCTCGCTTCTGTTCTCTCTTCTCCTTCTCGGGCTCGGCCGCCCTGTAGCTGCAGCAGGCGAGAAAGAGAAGAGAAAACAGAAGCGAGCGAGCGCTTGCCGCGGCGGTAGTGTTCCATCTCCAGTCCTGCCGGCGAGGCACCATTGCTGACATTCCACTCGCCCCCCCGCAATTTTCACTCGCCAATTGCGAGGGGGCGAGTGGAAATTTTGAGGCCTGTACTATATCATAAATTTGCCCCACCCCTTCCTGTTTAAGACATTTTGCGTAACCTGCCAGTCGCTGGATACAGCGTGCACGCTGTATCCATCTTCTGCCAGGTTACCCAGTAGCGTAGCAGGGAAGCCAGGGTCTGAGGTGGGCTATAAATGATCTCTTGTGGGCTCTGCAGGGTCTCAGGTTGACCACCATAGACCCTAGCTCCGGCTCTGGATGGAACACTACCGCCGCGGCAATCGCTTGCTCGCTTCTGTTCTCTCTTCTCCTTCTCGGGCTCGGCCGCTCTGTAGCTGCAGCAGGCGAAAAAGAGAAGAGAAAACAGAAGCGAGCGAGCGAGCGCTTGCCGCGGCGGTAGTGTTCCATCTCCAGTCCTGCCGGCGAGGCACCATTGCTGACATTCCACTCACCCCCCCACCCCCCCGCAATTTTCACTCGCCAATTGCGAGGGCGCGAGTGGAAATTTTGAGGCCTGTACTATATCATAGATGTCATCCAACAATTCTTCTCTAAATTTTATCTGTATAATCCATGTTACTTAGTTTGGTTTGTTTTAGTTTCCTAGTGTTAGTTCTTTAAGATTCTTTTTAATTATTAGTCCAATTGGCAATGTAACTGGGTGTGGGAAGTGTTTGCCCCGATTGCTACCAGGTGTGTATATATGTGGAATTCGTGTGGGGACGGAAGGTCCATACTCCGGAAGTCACTAAAGGAGGCATGAAGTGAAAATGAGAGGGAGCAATCTTCTAATAAGAAAATATAAGATTCCTATAAGGAAGTGGGGGGTATTAATGAATACAGAGCTGAACTAATTTATGTCTTTTGCTGTATATGAGCCTGGAGTTCAACTTTAACTAATTCAGGCATTTATAAAACAACACTACATATAATGATACATTCATCATTGTAGTACCTTTAAAAGGGGACAATGTATCCAACACGGATAATGTTATCAGTTTTTAATACTTGAGCGTTTGACTAACAGTTTCCTTCTTTTTTACTAACACCATGGCAGCATATGGTTCAGTGTCCCCACCTTCGCTCCTACCTCATAGGACCACACTGATCCAGGCTGATCCAGGCCATGTGTTCCTATATTATGCACCTCATCTCATTTCCTTATATTGCTCAAACTGTATACCTATTCACCCTTACTCTGCTTACTGCTAGCTTTCTGCAGGCGTCCCTTTTGCCTTCTGTCCGGAGCCATGGACCTACGAGCCAGTCAACCTTGGCCAAAAATGTAAGCAGTATCTTTTTAGGTAAGTTTTTTTTTAGGTGTGGGGGAAGCTGACTAATGGGCTCTTTGCCATTTAGCCCCACTAGACCTGAATGCCAGCATTCCTCCTGATAAATAAGAGAACTTTCCAGGCCATCCAAGGCCAGTTCCTTATCAGGGTTTAGACCGTGTTATAGGAAAAGTTCTTAATCTTCTTCCAGATATCACTATCACCGGGATCAGACGCTTGGACTATCTGGGAAAGGTCTTCAGGCCATGCCTGGGAGTTCAGCTGTCCTCTACACCAAATATTGTGCCGACCAGAATGTCTCAGGCAAGTAGTATATTCAGGTTTTGTGATGCCCAAGGCAGGACTTCGATCGGGCACCCCCACAATCTAAATTTGCCCCACCCCTTCCTGTTTAAGACATTTTGCATAACCTGTCAGTCGCTGGATACAGCATGCACGCTGTATCAATCTTCTGCCAGGTTAACCCAGTATCGTAGCAGGGAAGCCAGGGTCTGAGGTGGGCTATACATGATCTCTTGTGGGCTCTGCAGGGTCTCAGGTTGACCACCATAGACCTGCAGAGCCCACCACAGACCCCGCAGAGCCCACCACAGACCCCGCAGAGCCCACCACAGACCCCGCAGAGCCCACCACAGACCCCGCAGGCCTACCTGAGACCTTGCAGAGCCCACTACAGACCCCAGACATAGCCCACCACAGGTCCCTGCAGAGCCCACCACAGATCCCGCATAGCCCACCTTAGACCCCACACATGAACATTAATAATGAAAAATTATTTTAAAGGACATAATTAGGGGATGTTTTTAAAAAGGGATCCACAGAATCTATACCAGACCCTTATCCTTGATGAGAGGGTACCAGGGTAACAAAGCTGTTTAAAATGGGCTGCCTAACCATATGCACCTAAAACCGCAACACTTATTGTTGCGTTAAGAAGGTGCTTAGGGTGCCATTCAAAATTAATAGCACCGCATTTCACCAATGTATGTAATGCACAGTATGCAATAATTTGAAGGGGGCCTAGATTGTTTCTTTTCATATGTAATTTTTTTTATTCAGATGAAACTCTTTTGATAAATGTATATATTTTTCCTCTTTTCACACACTGCTATAGATAATGTTACGCCCTTAAAATGTGAATTGATGGAATTCACCTTTAAAGAGTGAGGGCTAATTCATATTAAGAAATTTCCAGTCCTTCACCTTTTATGTGCGATGAGGACCCAGAACCAACATTTTGTTCTTACAAATAACTGTGTTGACATTTAGTTCTTGTAGCAGATAACTGCTGCCCTATAAATACTATTCCCTCATCATGTTATTAGACCTCACCGGCTCTGCTGATGGCAGCCTGACACAAATCTGCCTTATTACTAAAAACATTCTTCATTTCTAAAAAAAAAATAAAGTAACTGAAATGAAGCAAAAGCTTCTTCAGGTACTTGAAGATTAAAATTCTTAATGAAACCTGTTCAGTCAATAACGATATTAAGTCTAAATGTTAATTTGAATTTGGGATGTGGATGATTCCATGCCGGTCAGGTTATTAGAGTCTCTATGGTTTTTGTGTATCAGTGTCACAGTGGTATTTTCCACCGCAGTCAATCAGGTTTAACTCTGCCCTGGGAAACAAGGGGTGGAATATTTAAAGCGGACGCTTTTCCCCCTTTGAAGAATATTTCTCCTTCCCACCTTCATTCTCAAAATCACAGATTTTAAAAAAATGTAGGTTGTATTTTCTTTGTGTGTAGTCCACACTTTCTACTTTTTAGTGTAGGTGACAATGGCATCCCTAGCAACCTGAAACCTCCTGGGATACTGACGTTGTTTATCCCAGGAGGGCAATCTAAAACACACTGCACATGCACTGTGGTGCATCATCAGGGGCCAACTGGAAGAACCCGGAAGGGACAGTTGGCTCCCAATGACACACGCTAAGAAGATGGTGACGTGGGACCTGGCATGTGACAATGGAGGAGTACAACACAACAATGCTTCATTCACTTGACGTGTGAGTGTGTCTTTTAAGTTACAGGAGCATTGCTACAAGTGACAGAATGCTCAGGTGTGAACAGGGGCCATTGAAAACAATGGAATTCTTTGTGCTCAAACTACAAACAGCCTAGGTACAAGTAGGGCCATAAAGTGATATTAAAGTCAAAAGGGTTTTAAGCTATTTCAAATGCTGATGAAATCACTTACAATGGATGCTGCTCCTTGATGTTTACAAATGTTAGCTTCCTGTAGAATCAGATTGTCCCCTAAGCACTGGCCTCAATTTCCTGTTTTAGGGTGGCTCCTTTCCCTTGAAATGTCCTATGGAGCCACCCTTGTGTGTTCCGGTGAGCTGAGTGTGTCTCCACAAACATACAGACCCTGCAGGGAAAACCACTTTCCTGCTCCCTGATCCCCACTCCTCTTTCCTCCCTCCTCTGTCTTACCTTCTTTGAGTTACTAGATGGACAGCTTCTGCAGTCTGTGTTCTCCCTTTTGAGCTTGTACTGGACAGGGAGTTCAGCTGAGAGAGTTGGAAATGTTTAGAAACATGATGACTGTAAGTGCTTGCGCAAAAATGTAAAGCAATACTTTACTGGGGAATGTATATTTGTTGGATCTGGATTCATTATTGAAAAAAGTTTAACAGTAGAATACGACTTTAAGGATAACCCAGGACACCAGGTAACAGGGGGATTTTCTTTTAAGTGGGGTTGAAGTTTAATATGATCGGTGGCTGTGAACCAATAAAGACAGCTCATTTTTAAAAAAGTTGGCAAGAGTCAGAATTTCTGTCAAGTTTCTATTGGTGAATTCAGACTACCTGTGTAAGAAGCACTAGGTATCTTGTTTTTATATCAAATAATGGAAGTGACCCATTCAGTCAAGCTGACTAGTTTTGGTGAGCTTACTCTCATGTTACACAGCTCCCACAATCGGGGGTCCTGAACAAAATCAAAGAGTGTGAGAAAAGCAGTAAAAGCACCACAATAATGGTCACAGAGTTCAGAAAGGATTTAAATTAAATCTTGTTATAATTGAAAAAAATAGCCATCATGTTTCAGGTGCTTAGGTCCTCGGCTACTACCTTCTGATTGTACAATATAAGTAGTACAAATATCCTACTGAGTCCAGTCTGATTGCAGCTATACTGTATTTAAGCCTTGATGAAGGGGGAGGGCCTAAACTCCTTAACCACATTGGCAATTTTTTTCTAGCAAGAATTAATTAAAATCCTCTCTGGACCCTATAAACATCGGTGTGGTGCTTTCACTGCTTCTCCAATACTCTCAAAGTTTGTGGACCAGGACAGGAAAAGAAAGAGAGCAGTAAAAACCCTTCAACGATCTACTAACTAAATAAAGTTTTGTTGCTGAACCCTTTTGATAGATTTTCCATCACGTCCTGTCTGTGTGATACTCGGTCCTTCGGACAGAGAGTGTAAAGCTAACCAATCTAAAGAAAAGTAACCAAACAAAAATATATGGTGTTTATTCGTTTAGGGCTAGTGGACATCTAAGTAGAGTAGCCATTACGTCCAAAACATACCCCCTTATCAGGGCTTAATGAGAAAAATCATGAATCGTCGTAATGGGAGTACTTCAGGTTTGTCAGCAGCAGGTTAAAGGGGCCCTGATGAATGGGGTGTGTTTTGAACCCCCAAACTGCATTGGCTACTATACTTGAATGTAGGGCTGCAACCAACTAATCAATTAATTGATAATTGATGAGAATAGTTGTCAACTATTCTCATTATCGATTAGTTGGTTGGATCCCCTAGCTCTCTCCTCCACACTGGGAAGGGGCACAGCAAGCAGTGGGTGGGTACAATAGCCAGCCTGCTATTGACTATTGCAATTTGAAATGGCCAATAGCAGGCTGGCAATTGTACCACCCCACTACCTGCTGTATTTACATTGAGCTGTCGTCTGCGGAATCTTGACACTGGCAGCGGTCATTGCATGGCTGAAGCTATTCAAGCACCATGAGCTTACAATACATTAAAAAAAAACTCATAAAAGGTGGGAAAAGACATTTTCCATTTCGGCCTGGCAAATTCTGCTATGAGAGGTGCGTTGCAGTGCCATTCATTTCAATGGCACCCAAAACACGCCACCTACCCACAGTGTGATCGCCCACACTGAAATGCACGGTACCGCAATGCTGAGCTTTCCAGTGCAGTGCAATTGCAAAAAAAATGTGCATGCAGTTTTATTCTGAAGTAAACTTTATGTTGGTAACACTGCATTTGTGAATCTTATTTTAAATGAAGGATGTTACTGATTTTTTTAATCCAATTAATCGAAAAAATTATCGGCCAACTAATCGATTATGAAAATAATCATTAGCTGCGGCCCTATTTGAATGTATCCTGACTAATGGAATAAAGTTGTATCTGGACTACTTTAATTGGCATGGCGCTTCAATTCTACTGTGTTCAAAGTGAAAAGTTAGTTATAGACGTATAGTTAAGCTATTAAGTTTTCTGTTCTACTGAATGTTTAAAATGACAAACCCTCCAGAAACCACACCTACTACTGGCAAACTGCAATACATTGCTTGTACAAACATGAACCACGGTGCTGAAAGCTGGATAAATAATATAGAACTTCAAGAATGGAACATGCCGTGGGATTCACCTGCATGAATTTCCTACATCTTTCAGCTCTTCCATGTTTGCAAACTTTACCATAATATTTGTCAATATTACAAGATACAAAATCACTGATTCTTAGGCCTCATGCACACATCAAGTTTGTTCGTATTTGAGCTTCTTTTAGGCAGAGAAGATACCACCATTTCCTTTGTTTAAATGAGGCCAATGTCTGTGCAGCATAACTAGGATGATGTAAAGGCCTCATGCATACCAACGTCATAAACGCTCAGGTCCGAAAAGTAAACATCCTTGAACAGATCTGAATGCGAACAATGGTTCACTAGGTACATTTGTCCACTCAAATTTACCATCTTTGAATATATTTGGATTCATGTCTTCTAGTAGTGTCTTTAACCCTTTTGCTGCCAAGCCCTCCGGAACATTTTTCAAATCAGCTGGCCAAGCCATTTTTGAATTTTCTGCAATGTTTTCCTATTGATTTGATTTTCAACTGCTGCGTTGCTAGAGTTTGTAAAAGACCCCCCAAACCATATATTTTCTGAAAGCGCAGGCCCGGTAGAATAAAAAGATGGTGATACTAAATTTGTAGGCCCTGCGATAATTGCGCAAATGTTTCTCAAATTAATATTAAACCGATAAAAATACACAATTCAATTGTTAAAACACACCAAAATCAGTATCTGTGCACAAAAAAAAAT
>NW_017306867.1:515445-565347 GCF_000935625.1 Nanorana parkeri | reverse complement strand
GGGGGGGGGGGGGTTGCCCGGTATTTTTGATAATAGCAGTCATCTTGTGAGCCGCTTGTGAGCCGCTGATGACAGCTATTAATTTAAAGGGGACAGTCTGCTGAACAGTTCTACTATAAGCTGATGGCTTACAGTAGAACTGTAAATGCCAGGTCCGTATGGCATACTGAGCTGGCCAGCTGGAAGCACTTTTTGTAGGTCCGTATGCCATACGTCCTTGGCAGCGAAAGGGTTAAAGGAGAACTATGAGGTGAGTGTGACACTAGCTGACGTGTGACAATGAAACTGTCACACATGGTCTCAATAGATCGGGAAGTGAGCGAACACATACCGGCGCTCGCTAACTTCTCAATCATGTCCCTGCAGAGAGCCGTGACTGGGGGAATGGACGGGGGAGGGGGCGGGTACAGCTGGCTCTGCCTCTAGATAGGCAGAGCCAGCTGTCAATCACGCATCTGGGTGGATCTCAAAAGTAATGTCGGGATCCGTCCCGGCTGCGGCAATCTCAGTATATCGCGAGCCGCAGCTCGCGGTATACTGAGCTTTGGGTCACGGGAGGACGCTAGTTTGTGTCCTCCAGTGACCCTGGGGAGAAGTATGGGGAAAGGCACTGACCCCATAGTTCTCCTTTAACCAGAAAAAGATCAATGAGATGTGTATAAAATGTCAGTTTGCATCCAATTGCATTTAAACCAAACAATTGTTTCTTGATTTGGCAATTGGATCTAAACGATCGTATTGTATATGGTTCTGAATATCGAGTGGACGAATGTACATGGAGCACCATTGTTTGCGTTCAGATCCGTGTCAGATTGTTTGATTTACAGATCTGAACGTTTATGACACTAGTGTGCATGAGGCCTTCACATCATCTAATTTACACTACATAGACATTGGCCTCAATTAAACAAGGAAATAGTGGTGTCTCCTCTGCTTAAAAGAAGCTCTTTTTAATAGGAAAAGCTGTTGTTTCAATTGCCTGCAGTTCACGTAGCTTGATCTCTGCTTTGCCAGAGTCTTGTGCCAGCTTAATTCACTCTTTTTTATGGCTGCCATTAATACAGAGATCCTTGTACAGCAACAGCTTGTGGAGGAAGATGTAAAACGGCCTGTCATAAAAAGCTGTGTCTCAGTCATGCTACTTTGCGCATAAACTGCTGTTACTGGGGACATGAGAGTGTTTCATTTGATATAAATCAACAATGTGAGGAAAAATAGAAGTCAGACTTACACAGAGAGTATTCTGTGACAGTGATGGCTGCTGCTAGGTGCAAACAATCTTTAGTGACTACAAATGGCCATCAAGAGGTCCATGTGTTGTGACTACCTCAAGCCTGCAAAGAGTTCACCATTTGCTGGGCTAGAAGAGTACACTGAGCTGGATAACTCAATACATATAAGCACTAACAGGTCTTTTCACAAAAGGGAGTTTGGAGAAGGCAGGAGAAGTGAACAATCTAGGACAACATAGCTGAGCTGAAAAAATTCTCCAATTCAGCTCACTTTCCAGTTCAGCTATGTTGTCCTAGATTGTTCACTTCTCCTGCCTTCTCTAAACACTTCACCATTTTGCTTTGGTTTGTACTTCATCTTAGCAAAATGGGCATATGATGGCTGTAATTAGGTGGCACCACATGTTTTTTGTGTGTGCATGTAATGTATATACAGTATATGCGAGCTGTGTTTTACTGGGATGGGGGAGAAGCAGGAAGTTTGGCACCAAGTAGCCACAGAGTCTCAAAGACACTTTGATAGCTTGCTCCTCCAGAGAAGTGAGATTTGCCACAAGTCTACAGGACCATAACGAATTAATTGGCACCGTGCCAGTTCAAACCTGCAGGCCTCCTCTGCCCTTTCCCATTCTAATTTGATCCAAAGCTATTGACCATGGACTAACTGAATATTTGCAATTCAACTGAGTTAAGAAAATATCTGTGGTAGCATCTCACTCCTTTATTTTAAAGTAATATTAAACTCTCAAACTTTTTTCAGTAATGAACCCAGATCAAATAAATATACAGCCCAGCAGAGTATTTTTTTTTTCCCTAAGCACTTACAGTTATCATGTTTCCAAACAACTCTCTCAGCTCAGCTTTCCTGGACTTCCTGTCCAGTGCAATGGACAGCACAGTCTACAGCAGCTGTCCATTCACTATCTTGAAGAATGGAAGAGGAAGAAAGGAGGACCAGGACACAGGAGAATGGCTTGCCTTGCCATTCCTGTATGTTTGTGAAGACACACACAGTTTACTAGCACACACAAGGGTGGCTCCATAGGACCCGGCAAAAGGAAGGGGCCACCCTAAAACACGATATGAGGGCAATTGCTCAGGAGACCAGCTGATTCTGCAAAAAAAAAAATACAACTTTAAAAAGCAGCATCAATTGTAAGTGATTTTTTTAACTTGAAATAGAAAGCTTAGAAACATTTGGACTTTATGGCACATCCCCTCTTTACCCAATTTAGTTTTGTTCTAGACTAGAGATCGCCAACTCTTTTATGTTATTGGTTCTCCATTTTTTGTGATGAGGATGGATAACTATTAGCACAAAGTATGCTGGCAAAGGATACACGTCTGCCACATCCCCACTTACATGGACCTTGGAGAGTTAATACACAAAAATATATTTTTTTTAAACCCACCCAGCATGGGTTTTGTTTTTTTTAATTCAGCGCTAACTTTCCTTTTCCTGTTTTTCCAACTAACAAAGGTAATAATTTAGAGCTTGGATGAAAGGATTAGTGAAACATAACACCATTCGGAGGTAAATGGCACATTTTATAGAGGTCTAAACATCAAAAAAGAGGGACAACTGAGTAAGGAGGGACAGAAAGATACTTCCAAAAGTGGGACAGTTGGGAGCCATGTTACCGCTTTATATTTACAAGCCTTCTCCTCGTTTTTTCATCCAGAACAATTACATTGGATAATTATTTTGAAATGCAGTCCAAACACAATTTGAGCCTCACAATAAAACTAATGCAGTGCATTATCACGGTGCTTACCAGAAAATAAATATTATGGAGTGTGCTATGCATTTAATGTACAAAAGAAACATAAGCCTATTAATTCATAACAGGAATGGGATAAAATGAGACACGCTGTGACACTCATGCAGTGAAAGCCACAGCGGCTACATACAGCTCTGTGAATGAAAGTCATTGCGGAGTGCATCCAGGTAGATCATTATGGGCAGTGGAATATTTTAATTAAATTCAGCAGCTTGAGGTATTTCTTTAAGCTGTGGTGACTGGAGCTCTTGGCCAGGGGAAGAAGGGAATCATTTAATTGTACTGGAGAATTACGCTGCATGTCCTGTATTTAAAAGCATACCTGTAATTTAATATTGGGCATAGTGCTGCTAAAGTGGATCTGTAATGAGAAAGTTACTGGGAGCTGCCATCGTTGACTTCTTGAGAATGCTGGCCTTTGATTCACTGACCCTGCCTGTGCAATCAGGTGCAGCTTTCTATTGTAATGTTAAACTTATATTTATAAATCAAGTTTGCAGCCTAATGCCGAGCTCTCCTTTTGACAATGCTAATAGTCTAACACAGAGGCGGCTCTCTAATTAGGCACATTAGGCGATCACCTAAGGCCTCGCACTCACAAGGGCCTTGCGGACGTCTAATTTGCCTGATACATTACCTCAGTTTTGAAGTGACAGAGGACCTTAACGCTGATGTGCGAAGGCAGCATTAGGAGCCCTGTCACATTTAAGCGTGCATCGCGGCCGCTGAACATCTCATACCCGGATACCAGAACTTCCGGTCAGAGAGAGATTTCCTCTGACCAGAAGTGCTGTGAGGGAACATGGAGTCGGCTTCCCAGTAAATCCTGTTTGGCTGGCTCGATGCGGATTGGCCAGGAAATTGGCTTCCCGGCCAATCAGCATCGAGCCGGCCAAACAGCTTTGATAATATAGTGACACAACCTCCACCCTGCAGACACCTCATTCACCTCTCATTACACCCATATCCATCCTCAGGAGCAGTCATCACCGTACCACAGATGTCCCTCGGCCAGCCGGGCAGACCTCGCTCTCCAAGCCGCTTTACCTCTCCTGCATCTACCAACCGCTCAGTCTCATGAGATGTACAAATGCTGCATGACTCCAGTCTGTGTACAGTGCCCGCACCGACTGTGTGATCGGCGGTATAATAATAATCAAAATACTGTTAAGAGAATGTTTGATGCTGATTGGCTAAGAAGCTGGGCGGTGGGTAGTGACACGCTGCCCGGCTTCCTGATTGCCCAGGAAGCTGGCACCATGATGCCAGAAGTATCAGTATCCGTTAGTATCGAAATATAAATATCGGTACTCGATCACAAGCAAACGGTATTGGTGCATCCCTATTTAAAAGCATTTTGCATTTGCCTATGGAAGCATATTGATACCGGCCCTAAACCAGATGCTGTGTGTTACATGAGATTGAAGTCTAGATCACACCACGCAGCAGAACACTAGTCTAAGCTACCCTTTCATACTTTTACTGCTCACTAATAAGCGGGTAGTGCAGCACACGTTATCACCTAATGCGATAAGGAACACAGCAAATCAGTTGTGTTCAGCAGCACAAGACCTTCTCCACTGTGCACTGAGAAAGGGACTCTCTCCAGATAACCCTTTCTCATCAAGATACAACAAGATGCTGTTACCTCTGTTAACAGTCTGGATCACAATACACATACACATACTCTGTGCAAAGTGAAGGGTGGGCTCTTTCTCATCCAGATGAATCTCTGGCTCTATGGAAGTTATGTGCACCACATGGGACACAGCAGCAGTGATCGACACCCTTTGTAGTCCAGGGGGGATTATCTATGGCACTTAGTTGATCTTGAGGGAGAATAGAAGTCATGAGGTACGAAGAGTGTCTGCTGCAATGCCCTTCAATTAAAATTTAGGGACACACAGTGTAAAGGGAAAAAATAAATAAAAAGCAGCACAAAATTATAAAACTAATAGCAGAAGTAGGTAAACATAAGTATCAGCACAGACCTTACTGCATAGTTTCTAAGTTCAGTGCCACCAGGTGGCTTTATGCAGTATCTCCACCTCCTGGTAGTAGAAATTAGAAATGGGTCTCTGACCTCATCCCTCAGTCTAAGGCTGGGTATGCACGGTTCAAATTTTGTCCAGTTCATGATTAACCAGCCAAAATTGACACAGTGGGTGCTGCATCCCTCGACCAGCTGATTCAAGGAGCAGGTTGGGAAATTCCTGGCCGAACTGAGCTGGCAGCCAATCAGAAACAGCCAATATAAACAGCGGGAGATTTCTCAATCAACGCTCATATGCATCGATGGAGGAATTTGTTCAGTTTTTTTCATTTAGCCGATTAAAGCCTGTTATTACACAGTGACCAGTCGGGAGCCTATTGCTTGTTTAACCCATCAGTAGGCATTGTCATGCTGGGATGTGTACCAATGCTTCGGTAGCTGTGACTTAAATAAAGTCACTTTTTCCATGGCCGATTCAGAAGGCTCTAAAGCACCAAGCACCCAACTGACAGCATCTGAACCACCTGACATGAGTTTGCAGCTAATAATGATCTGTTGCAGCTACTGTTTTGCAAATTTGACTTATTTACAGGTTTTATTTATATTATGGTATACATTAAACCTGTAAAGAAGACACATTTGCAAAACAGTAGCAGCAGCAGATCATTTCTAGCTTCATGCTGTGTACAACTTTTGGAGTGTATGACCTTAAAATAAAATTTACATACAGAGCTGGTGAGTGATCACATTGGGCATTTGAAGCAGGAAAGTCAGAATTTTGGACTGACTATTTATACAGGAAAGGTCAAAACATTTTGCCCACCTAGTGACCTGGTTGTTCTTAACGCAGAACTCCAGCCATAATGAAATACAAACAAATGTTCTGTAGCTTGCATAAGATATGCTTCCAGCACACTGACAAACTTGTTTCAAACTGCAGAGCTCTTTTTTTTAATTGCATGATCACATAGAAAAGCAATGTTTCTGGACCCCGCAGGGACCATTCCTCAGGCATGTGAAGAAGGATCCCTGTATGTTCCAGAAACGTTGCTCATCTATTGCTAATGCAATAAAAAAAGAGCAAATTTGAAACAAGCTTGTCGGTGTGGTGGCGACATATCGTATTCATGTTATACACTTTGACCAGCCGGGAGCCGTTACAGCACCTTTTTAACCACAGGGTTGAATCTAGTATGGTGTGCAAGAGGAATATACTCAGTACATTCAATCTGGAGCAGTACTTCTTTTCCAACACTAGATGCTTTCCAGGTTAAATGATGGCCAGTGTTAATGAACCCATTTCCTCTTTGCCCAGACTGTTGTAGACCTGTTCCTTGGGGTGGAGTCATCACAGAGCTTAGGCTCAGAGTATTACTCCACGGCACACATAAGCACTTTTCACGTAAGGACTGCCTCCCACTCCCACTGTGCTTTGATGTTATCAGACCAGCCGAAGGTGGAAAAAAGTTATGTATGTACAAAGGGGGTGTGGGTTTTAAAAATACCAGACTTCTGCTTCAATCTGCTCTTGAGTTTAACACCTTGAACCAGTTGGTTCCGAGGAAGGAGGCGTGACCTCTGAAACGCGTAAACCACTTCACTACCAGGGAAGACGAACAGCCGGTGGATATGCACCTTTCGTTCTGAGCCTTTTATGCCTGTTTTTATTCGTCCTTTGTGAGTACCTTTATACCATTTTTTATTCGTTTATTAAAAAGTTTTTATGCGATGGAGGCGCTCTCTGTGTCTTGCCTTGCAGTGCTGAGGTTGTTCTGAACCTGGTGAGAGCCGCCCTGTTATCACCCTGCACTCCTGAACATCATTGATTAATACTCTCTTGAACCAAAATCTGCTGGCGCGGTGTTTGATTTTGTCTACCTTGATAATCAGATTCAATTCCCAAACAATTATTTTCATCTATGTTATTTGTTTCCTCAATGTCATAAAATAAAGACACAAAGCTCATTACATCCGATTTCTTTTTAAATTTATTTATGTAACACAGTGTAGAAAGCTATTAGTTCATAAGCAATGATTCTGTACAATCATCCAGCAGAAAGTTGTCATTTTGTAAGGAATCTCTGCTAATTTTGTTTTTACCAGCAGGGCACTTTTTTTTTATTTCTCCCTTAAAAAAAGTGCTTAGAATTATCAGAGACACAACAAACAACCCCGTAAAAGCCAGGCGATCTCGAAACACATTGTGTCCCCGGGATCATCCAGCGCTGATGGGGTTAAAGCTCCAAAGGTACATGGAAAAGAAAAAATATTTATATATATACTTTTTTTTTTTGTTCAACTTTTATTTTTTAATTCTGTTTTTGCAACTCCTAAAGTGTGCACATAAAACAGGCACAAAAAAACAAATGTGTAATCTTCATGATTTTCTACACCACTAAACACAGCAGTACAATCTGTACAATAACACGGTAGATTAAAAAAAAGAAACTGAGCATGGAATTTAAAAAAAATAAGAATTTTAGATCTACTTTGGAAAATGCATAGTGGAGGTGAAAAAAAATGATTAGGCAATAAGAACAAAAAGAAAGAAAAAAGCAGCAAAAACCTCACGTACACAGAAGAATGCATCCCCAATCGTTTGTAAAGCAATTTTCAACCAGGACTGATTTTTTTTTTTGTCACAACTCACAAGAATAATATACAACCGGTTTTTAGGATCTACATGATAAATAATCAGGAGAGGCAGCTACTCATGCACTAGATTAAAGACGGCTAATCTCTTTACAGTACACAAAAACATTCATCGAATTATGTTATGTAAAGACAGAGAGATGTTAAGAGAATACATTACAGATTTTAGTTCATTAGTTCAAGCATCTACTTTTGTTACAGCACAGCTGTCAAAAGGCGGAAATGAGTAAATAATAAAACAGTGTATTTTTTTTCCCTTTTTTTTTGTATTATTCTCTCAACATGACCTTTTTTTTTAATTTTCTGTTTCTATATTTATATATGTATAGAGTGGAACACCGATGGGCAGTGAAGCAATCAATTTGCTGTCCGAGACCAGAGGCTGCTGTGGTGTTCTTAATTCTGCATCTGTTCAAAGAACTTGTAGGTTGGGTTTTCATATCCGTTCTGCTGCATTTTGGTCAGGTGGCGCTCCTCAGGGGTCACGGCAGCATCAACCTGTGATAAGAAGAGAGCAGAGCAGACATTTAACTAAATAGTTTGTGTATATTGGAGCAAAAACTTTCCAAACTCCTGCCTATGTTCCTGAGAACAGTGGCACTTTTCCATAACTAGAGATACATCTAGAGATACATTAGAATCCATCTCTAGCCTTTCATTTTTTTGTCAAAGAACAATAAATAAGTGTTTTTAATGCAAGTTGCTATGTTTTAAAAGAAATGTAATATACTTTTTTTTTAAAGTGGTGGATTCAGCTGGGAAGCTGGAATTCTCATGCAGCCTGTTAGGCAGTGCTGAAAGTAATAGCAAGAACTGAGCAGGGCTTTTACATCATTCCCTTAGAACATGCAAGCTCCTGCAGGAATGTGCGTTCAATCTAAAAGGTTGTAGGCATAGCTTGGCACAGCTATTCAATGACTGGGCTATTTGGGTGTGGACATTTAGCCCCTTAGTACGCCACTGGCACCGGGCCCATTCAAACAGACTCCTGGAGGCTAAAGATGCCGGATTCTGTTCACCCATCCCCTCCCCGTACTATGGGACCGGGAGCGATGCAGATTACATCACTTCCGGTCACATAGCGGTCAGTCCTGGGCTCCTGAAGCCCAGCAATAAGTTATAGAAGTGTGATCTGCTCTTCAATAGCTTATTGGGAGTATACAGGGGATACTAGGGATCTTTTGGACCCCCAGCATCACCTTAAAGAGTACCTGCCACCACCATTTGCTATCACATGGGGGGCTTGTAAGCCCCCCTAAGTGATAGCAATTAAACTAAAAAAAAAAACAGTTTTAAAATTAATTTTAATTAAAATAAATGTAAAAATAATAAATTTTAAAGTCCCACGCAAGCACGCGCATCGTCACGTGAACAACTATCGCACAACACGTTGGGTATCGCCGCACACGTCGAGCAATAATTCTAAGCTTTTGTAGCGTCAACTATGGACTTTTTGGGGTACTGAATTTTGTCGCAGTTTCACAGACTAACACCATTTTTAACCTGGGCATGTTGGGTATCCATTTACTTGTTGTAACCTCATGTTGTATATTTTATTACAAAAATGGGTATTTAATTGTGTTTTGGGGCATTTTTCACTACATTTAGAGGTTTGATAATACGTTGCGCTATCATTTTATTCTACAGGGTCTTGGGTTTCAGAAAATATATAATGTGTGGGGGTTTGAAGTAATTTTCAGGCCTAAAATGTGGATTATAACATGGGTACAAAAAAAGGCCTCGGTCACTAAGGGGTTAAGCAGCAACATGGGTGACAAGATGCAGTGATTTAACTGTAGATGTTACAGCATTGTCACCTTATTCAATGGTTCTACTGGTATTTACTACATTTTCCAGGGGGTAGTATGAAAAACAGAGAACCTGGTCTTGCTGGTATGGGTAGCCTACATCACATATGTGATTTTATATTTTGACCTTCAGTTCTAATTGAATGACATGGCAAGGAGGCACCTCTAAGGAAGTCATCAGCCATTCAGTCTTTACATTTCAGAGAATATCAGAGACTCAAATTGGTTGCTGTCACAGAAGAGAAAAGGTTGTATTTGAATGAAAAACATCAAGGAAAATCATAGAGGATACCATTGCTGACCTTGCTTTTGAAAACTTGAGTTGGCCGATTGTCAGTACTCTGAGTTATTGACCCAAAACAATGAAGATTGGGACTTCTGACTTTACCTCAACTTTCCTGAGCTAAACACTTTATCTGAGCCAATGTCTCAAGTCAATGAGTTACAGTAGCAGGTGGTAAACTGGCATTTTGAGAAGATTGACAGCAGCAGCCTCTGTATTTCTCTCCAGAGGATATAATTGTTAGGCTCCCCCAAAAACGTTGTCTCATCTCACCCTGATTAGATTAGATACACAAAACAGAACTGTATAGGGCTTCGGAGATGAGAGAACAAACCACAATGCAGTTGAACCAGTTTTAAAATAATTTACTAAACTTTTATTAACATAGAAAACATTAAAATATCCATGTTACCGTTGTTGGCAGAGGATTATCAGAGTCTTGAGGAACAAGATTAATTCATTGCATCTATTTGTACAAAACCCATGTTATCAACCACTAGATGTTATAGAGTGATTTCACCAATGTCCAATAATGCCACTCTGATAATTCTCTGCCAACAATGGTGACTTGCTGTTATGAGTATTCATGGATATTTTAATGTTTTCTATGCTAATACAAGTTTTGCAAATTCTTTTAAAACTGGTTCAACTGCATTGTGGTTTGTTCTCTCATCTCAAAAAGCCCTATACAGTTCTGTTTTGTGCACCTGTGTTTCTCTCCAGATAAGTTTGTGTTAAGCCAAGGAAACCAATTCTCCTGAACTGTCCAATCATGGAGATCGGTCACTGCTGCAGCTAGCCTATGAGATGGATGACTGGCCACTGCCTATGCTTATGTTTTTCCATGCTTCACCAATTGGCAATCCCACAAAATGACTATATACTGATGACTCTAGGAAGTTGTAGTTTTTGAAAGCATGTATGCAAACAACCAATAAGGTAGGGTTTTCTGCAGATCTCCTTCCCAGACTTGAGTTATGGAGTAAGACCTATAGCGTTCATCTACAGAAGCTTCACTGCTTAGACTTTTATTTTTTTCCAAATTTTACGTTTTTATATAAATAGGTTTAGGTTTTAGGAGGTCATCAATACTAAATATATTCAAAATCCAGGTGCTTTAATGTGAACAGGGCTGGACAAACTGACAAATTAGGAATCAACAGGCATTTTTAGGTTGCACTGACAATAACAAAAAAGCATAACCAGACAGGTTATGGTAAGGATGGCTAAAAGGTACCACAAAGCTCTTAACTACACAGAAAAGGCTGCATAAGCAATATTAGATGTTAGTGCCTAGATGTTTTATATTTACTATTGTGCTACTTCCAGGGTTAAAATTCTAGGGTTAAAAACTGAGCAAGTCAGAATGTTAGAGACCTTGACCACTGCGGTCTGCGTTGAGCAGCAGTTTGGGTCTCCAGCATGCTGCCTGGGCATTTACTCTTGGCTTTAGCACAATAGTACAGTAAAAAAATTAAAATGGATGGCCACATTTATTACTGTTGCAGCCTGACTGAATTACCGCATAAAAAGGGGGGGGGGGGGGGAAAGGAGTCATTAACCCTTTCACTACCACAACTGTAGCTATTACTGTGGTGGCATGGCGGCATGCTTCTATAGCAGCTGCAAATTTGTTCTCCCAGCAGTTAATATAGTAGTAGTGATTGCTTCCACATGCTTAGAAATGCTGAAAGAAATTCCAGTGGAAGAACATTGTGTGCTTATTTCAACCATGTCCCATTCTGATAGAGGCCAGAAATTGTTCACAAAGGTATCTGTGAAAGGTATTAATAAGCTGGTCTGTAACACAACATAAGTGGCCACTCAATGGCCGGAGAAGTGACAGGAAGAAGCTGCAGGCAGAGTGATAAGGCCCCGTTCACACTCGAGCTCAAGACAAGAAAACCCATTTATTTCTTTAGCCCATGTTCACACCCGAGTGTAGCATCGCCTGTAGAAAAATGCCTGTCGCCGGAAAAAGTCCATGAGCTTCTTTCTAGCAGATTACAGCACGTTTTGTCCCCATAGACTCAATAGGAAATGCTCGGAAAAGCACGACAATTATTTTGCGCTCGTTTTACGCGCCTTTGCCCATTTACATCAATGTGGAGCTATCTCCTCACGAAAACGCGCAACTGAATGAACACGCGTAAACACGAGCAAAAACAAACAAAATCGTGCAGCGAAAACGGGGGCAGCCAAGTGTGAACGGGGCGTTAAGGACAGGTCTGATCTTTCAGCGTTGGAGGAGGGAAAACAGCAGCGAGTCTGCCACAAGGGCAAGAACAGCAGACCTACAGTTTCACTCTAAAGTTGCCATTACAACAACATTCTCCTGCTTTTTGTCATTGAATGTGACAGTGATTACTTCAGACAGAAGCAGCCGACACAAAGTAAAGGACTTCCTGTGTTTCATCACACAAGGTCAGAGTACAGGTCGTAGAGGTTGTCACTGCAATCATTCAAGATTCTATATAAACAGCACTTACCTCTACTACACCATGATGGATGGAAGTGTACTGCTTCTTCTTCAGCATCACTAGTGTGATTACTATAACAGTTGCTATGACAACACCACCAACCATTAAGCCGATAATTGCTCCTTTGTTTGAGCCAACCTCCTCTGCAAAAAAGACCTGCAAACAGACAACATATTTTATCCAAAGAGTTTCCGAATATGCATTTAAAGCAAAACATATAAACAGGACAAGAACATCAAAAGATGAGCAATTGCTACTAGCCTACTAGCCCCGGGAGTCTGTCATGACACCACTTTGGGAAGGACTGTGAGTACTTGAAACAACTACTGACTAGTGAGGCGAGGATCAGGAAGACAGCCTTGCGTACATGAATATTGCTGGTCATACACTAGTAGATTTCTGAACGAACGTTGGTACGAAAGATCTTTCTTTACCAGTAGACACTTGACGCATGCCGACCAAAATTTCGTTTAATTTTAATGTTCGATTTTGGAATGAATGGAGTTTCATGAACGAAAATCATATTCATTGTTAGAATTTCGTTCGCTTGAGAAAAATTTTCCATCCTGGTCCTTTAACGTTTTTCATCACTACGGTTGAAATCGATCAACGATTTGCCCCCATTAACTAATAGAAAATCGCATTAACATTCTTTCATATGGAAATTCTTTTGAAAATCTAAGCAGTGTATGGCCAGCTGAAGTGACTGTGGCATTAGGCCCATAGGGACCTTGTACAGCAGCCCAATAATACAACAAAGGGGCCATTATTGGAGACTTACCAGTTTCTGGTGATGTACTTCATATCCAGCATCCATTTTTACTTCTGAGATCTCTTCTGTTTTAATATTGGTAAGCCCTGATCCTAAAAAAAAAGAAAAATCACCATTACTGCACCTTGCAGAAGTAGCTCTCTTTAACACATTACAAATACAAAGTGGATCATAAAGTTACATAGTTAATCAGGTTGAGTATTTTTTGTCCTGCTAAATGAAAAAAAAATTCCTTAACCTGTTGTTGATCCAGAGGAGGGCAAACCCCCCCCCCCCAAAGCATGTTCTGATAAGGATCCCCAAAGGCAATCAGAAAACTCCCTGGACTAACAATTCTTATATATTTTTATTTCCTACAAATAGTAGTAGCAACCAGAACCAGTTCCTATGGAGGGCAATTTCACAGTGCCACAGGTCTTACTGTACAGATCCCTTGCCGTATACAGAGGTTAAACTTCTCATTCTCCAGTCATGAGAGAATGCCAAGCCAAACCGTACATCTTTGGTGGGAACTCTAAAGTGAACAACTTTCTACAGAGTTTGCGATATGGGCCATTTATGTATTTGTACAAGGTGGTCATATCCCTCTAACTTGGTAATTTGATAAGGATAAGGGAGAAGTTGTCTAAAATAAGTCTGTTCTAGTGTCATTGACCGGAAGAAATGAGCCATGAACCCGGCGGAATACACTTGCTGTGGCTGAAATCATAATCATAGAGGGTGAGAGACTGCAGTGAAATACAGATGTCCCTCTAGTGGTTTACCTACAGATCTCTATGTACAAATAGTTTAGGGAAAAGGATTCTTGCAAGTAAAAGCGAACCATCACCTAATTAGTCAATGTTAGAACCAGAGACTTCCAGAGGTGTATCAGAAGCATGCATCTCCCCACTGTTCTCTGTGAATCCAGCATACGACTGTTACTTCACCAGTGTGTCCCTTCAGAGCTACAGGGATGCATTAGTGACAGCAGCCGCCGGGTAAAACCCGGAGATGTCTGCATCCGACTCACCTGGAAGTGTTAGATGCTGAAGAGCCGAGCAATGCTTCTAGCTCTGCAAATGAGTAAAGACTGGATTTACTGGAGTCTGCACCGTTAAACGTAATGACAAAAAGAAAACAAAAACTATAACTAGTACATACGATTTCTACAGATTCCGGGTAGAATGCAAGGGCAGTAACTGATTCTATTTGCCATAGAACCTTCATAACTGAAACCAGCCTTTCTGAACTTGTTACCGCAGAGGAATCCTTGTTCTAACTCCTCACCACTCTATCCATTACTAACATGAACAGAGATAATGTGCGACTACATGTGAATATCTCACGGGCAGTAAATGGGCACTTCCCATGGTATGCACTTTCAACGGTGAAATAAAATCAGAAAGATTAAATGGTCTTTGAGTCAGATCTCACATTTTGCAAATGGTTATTCTCCGTCTGCTCATTTGTTTGCCTGTTTTCTTCCTACTACACTTCCCACCAGTCTACATTATTGGAGAATGAAACTTGGCGTTGTTCCTTTATGTTAAAATAGAAAACAATACAATCTAAACTAGGTCTCCAAACCGAACAATTTTTATACATTGTAACGAGACGCAATAGAAAATAAGAGCACTGCGGTAAATGGATTGAATTCTTTCAAATGAGTCAGGATGACTAAAGATGGCATTGAAGGCATGTCACAAGCTTTCAGAGCTGAATGCTTTTCTAGAACACTGGATGTGGGCTGGGACAATGCTACTTTTACAATAAATAATAAACAGTCAAAAGGGATCCAAATTGCTTTTTGAGCAAGAAGTAACATAAAAAGGGGCTGTATGCCTGTGTACTCTTCACAGATGGATGGCAGACTACATCAGCAAAATGCCATTTTCACAAAACAATGGGCATATGCCATGTGATTTTTTTTTTTTTCATTTTAATTTCCACATTCAGATTGCTAAAAAGGTTCCACAACAAAACTCATTTAAGTAACTCGATTGGCATTTTATAAGACTGAAATTATGTTGGAAGTATAAAGCTAAATAGATTCACACAAATTCATCAGAAGTCTGATGCCTCTATATGGATGAAGTGAATCTGATGGTGTTTTGTACATTTGTTGAAAATGTAATTAAATAAATATTTATAAAAAAAAAAAATATCAGGAGTCTATCCTATAAAACTGGTTGCGTAGAGAGCAGACAACTGTGCCTTCTGTGGAGGTTTGGGTTTCTCAGCATTTCCAGAATGCCAGGAAAAGGCTCAGCAATGTCAACCTCACTAAGTCGAGCTTTGAAAGAAGCTAGGGTGCAAGGTGAAACTTTTTTTTTCTCATACAGGGACCTAATGGATATGGCATACCAATGGCTGGAGTTTAGACTTTCCTTGGTTGCAAGGGAGTCAAACATTCTAAAGGTGGGACAGAAAAGTAGTAAAAGGTGAAAATCCCTGTGGGACTTAAGCTGGGAAGATAAAGGTCTTTCTGTGTTGGAACAGCGAAGAGCCAGAGCTTGTGGCAATGATATGGATAGGAAGAAGACATTATGAAGACAGGACAGGGAGAAATGAAACCTTCAGGACAAGACACAAGCATAACCTTGCGAGTGGTGTTGAGAAAAAAATCTTGATATAAAAGATGTACAGGAATGGAAACAACCCAGCCTTTTATGGGTGAAATCTTGGAAGAATGACATGTGATCGGTATGAAAATTTAGCTGTGTATAGAGGTGCCATCAACAAAATACCATAAAGATTATACAACAGACTGAAAATGCATTTACAGTGGAATGGATGATAATATGGTTTTCCTATGCATGTATGATGATAAATTCTATTTATGCAACATGCAACTAGAGAAAACAAAGGGATTTTAGGAAACTTACAGAAATGGCACAACAGATCAACACAAATTTGAGTCACAACACTTCATGCAACTTTACATCATGCTAAGGAGTGACTGTGAAATGCAAAGCAAGTTATATACCTGGCCGTGTGGTGAGTCCTCTATCTGCAGCGGGACGAGCATCAACTGGTTCAACTGGGCACGTGCAGCAAAACAATAAAACAAAAGAACAAGCAAATAAACAAAAATAGCAATACATTATTGGCTAAGAGGATTGGAATGACAGACGAAAAATAACAGGACAGAAGTTTACATCTCACTTGGGTTAATTTGCCAGACAAACAGGACAAAAGGAAGAGGTGCACAGGCTGGTACTGGGGCTCTCTGTATCTACACCTACAATAACATGACTGCATTGTGTGGATTAAATCAAGTAAAGATAAGATCCCCAAATACAGCTGAACACTTTTTTTTTTGCACAATATGGATGTCTCTGATGTCATTCGTGTGGGCATGCATAAAATCTGGGCACAAGAGTTGGACAATGCTTGATCTTGGAATGTTTTGTTTGGTTATTGTCAAACTTTGACACTATCTACTGATACCATCCAAGCAATTGATGGAAGGCACAAGCTAAAACATTCAGGATACGTAACTAAAGTAAGTTACTCCTTGTCAATAGTGCAACAGGTTGGGAATTAATCCTCGTAGGTCATACAGATTTAAAGTTAAATATTGCATTATTGTTATGAGCACCTGAAGGGCGATCATCTCTCTCTTTGTATGGGTTCCTTTTTGGTACGTGTGCATGAGCTTTTTCAGTTTTACTGCTAAAATGAACTTGTGAGGTCCTACAAAATGCACATACTAACAAAGTAAAAATATAAGTATCGAGTATCCTTAGATTAATTCTCATGTGCCCTAGGAGGACCTTGTATCCCAGACCCAGCCTGAACACAGGGCCCTTAACTTTTGTCCAAGGTAGTGCAAGGTCTGATCCCTCCTGGTGCTAAGCCTTGCCCTTAAATTTTAACTGGCCAATGCTAAAACCTTAGTGACCAGGGTAAGCTCCAGCTTTGGATTGTTAAACGGTGGAATGAACGGGTTTCATGCAAAGTTGGACAGCAGATAAGTCCCTAAATGCACCAGCCTGGAATCCAGGGTCCTCCTTAGGAACAAAGACCCTGATTTCAAGATACCACATACTTTTCTATATTTTACCAGCATTTTTTTGCACCTTGAAGGAGCTATCAAGTTTACTTTACAGTCAACCTGTCAATAAGAGAAATGGGAACTCTAATGCTTGACCTTTGTTTTTAAGCTGCAGGTTCCAGAGCTGCCATCCTGATCTTAGCTTCACAACCTAGTGAATCACTGTCAAAGAACAAAACCACAGCCACTGAATATAGACCTTCCAACCGACATGTTTATTCCAAGTGACTGACTTACCTAAGGTGACAGCCCAGGAATCTGAAGCATTAAAAAATAGTCAGCAATGATAGGGGCCATGTTTCTACCCTAGGGGCCATGGTACAGGCTCCCTTTAAGTCTGCAAGAGGGTAATTAATCAGAATGGGTATTTAATATTAGGAGGTAAGAGGACAATTCTTACAATTTTCCAAATTTAGATCACCCATTGGTAAGTAAACTGTGAGACAAATGGACATGAATGCAGAGAGATCACCATAAACCATGTACACATAACCTTGCTTTACTTTACAATTTCTACATATTTAAACAAACAGAACACATTACTAAAGTGTTGTGTTCAGTCCAAGTTGTCAGTAAAAAAAAATAAAAAAAATATTTGTATGTCCCTGTTATTGCTCAACAACTATACATTCTTCAAACAGGTTATCCAGGAAATTGTTAAAGGCTATGTCAAGTCTGGGCCCTTGTGACCACATGGGTAAGGTGCCCATTAGTTGCCACCAAAGATATTCACAAAACTGAGCTGCTAAGGCTGTAGCTCCTCCAACAACCAGCCTGCCTTGCCATGGTGGTTTTCACATAAGGGCTCAGATTGGCCAGGGCCATTTGACATCCTGGGGCAATTAATGTTTTCAGGGCTGCATATAACTTAACAGCCCCATTTCTTGAGTGTAGAAGTGGTTTAATTTTTCTACTGGGGAATCTCTTTAAGAAGAATCTGGAACTGGGTCTGCAAAATATTATTTTCAGTGGAATATTTACATAGTTATAACCATGCAGGACATTTGCGGCATAACAATAGTAGGAATTGCAGAACGTGCAACAATCTCTTTCACATACATGCATGCGCCCCCACCACCCCCTTTTATAGCCATATCTTACCTTCATTCTCGGTATTTGCAGGCACAGAGTCTACACCAAATGGATGCCATGGTTGCAGATCATCAACATTAAACTCGCCATCCACTGGAAGAAGCTCTACGGTGGTCTTGGTCTCAGTAAGAGAGGGCATGAGGGCATCATTACCATAACTGATCCTGGGCTCACTGACCATGTTGGACAAAACATCATCAGAATAGTTCTGCTCCTTTTGGAATAGTTCATCTGGAGGAAAGATAACTTATTTTAGAGTATTCTTTATTACCATTTCGAGCTTGGTCTCATACCGTATTAAAATATACAAGAGCCTCTGCCAATACCAAGCAGATGAAAAGTGTTGCAGACTACATTTGATAAAGTGGAGCCAAGAAAAATACAGGGTCTGTTGTTACTGACCTTCTCTTGAAAAAGTAAATTCTTATCCTTTGGCTTTATTACTTTTTGAGTCCCTGACCTACAAAATGCATGCATAATGCCAGAGTGCTTTATTGGATAATTTGATTACCGTCTCAGGAAGTATTGAGGCCGTTAGAGCAGAATGACAGCCAGGCAACTAGAATTTTCGCATTAGATGTCTGCAATGACTGTTCCTGCATAACCAAACTGGATGACAACCCATGGCCAGTAAGATGATCACGCTGGTGTTTTACAGGGGACATAATACAAGCTGTTTTTTGATATTACAAAATATCCATCCGTAGTAGAGGCAGAACAGCAGTCCTTCCTTTTCTTCTGCCTGAAATTTAGATTAAAGAGCAGTGCCATTTCCTCTTACTTCCACTCCCTCACTTAGAAGAACAGGTAGGAATGCAATCCCCTGCACTGATAAAAGCTGTTTTCTGTTATAACTTTACAGATGTTTTACCAGATGTATGTCAAAGCAAAAAAAAAATAAAAAAGTACATCTCTGGAATATATACCCATTTCTCAGTGTTATCCCTTTGAACATGCTGCAAATACAGGAATAAAATGACAAAAATATGCATCCCTACCTTCCTCTGTGACATGACAACACAGCTCTGAATTCCTAAGCACATGGTGTTAGCCCTGCCTAGCTTATTTCTTGGATTACAAAGAACACAGACCCTTTCTCATCTCCACAACCCCTCCATGTGTACAGGTAGAGAACACAGGAAGTTATCAGTTCACAAGTTTTCTAGCAAAACAGGTATTTGTTGCACTTATTAAGCAGATATAGCAAAACACTTTCCATTGTTTATTTAGCAGACAAAAAGGCGCAAATAGGAAAAGTTAATTTCTGGTTTTCCAGGTGATGATGGTTGATGGTTTTCATACACTTTAAGAGGCACTGAGGGCAATGTGAAGCCAAAAACAAAGTACTCCGTGTGCAGTCTGATCATAATCGAATATGGGGACTTACCAATCAATCAATTAAAAATGATACGACGGGCTGAGCTACAGTTATCCAGATAAGGCGAAAATTGGCCAGATAATGTAATATAGCAAGCTGTAGTTATAGTTAAAGCTGAACTCCAGGTAAAATCCAAAGTTACCTTGCAGTGGGGCTCTCCCTACACTGAAAGAGTTAAATGCTCATTTTTGTCTTGGAAAACAAAAAAAAAGCAATTTGACTTGCCTTGTCCCTTGCTCCCCCTGTGACCCACTCTTTTCTCTTGGACACTCCAGCTGTGGGCAAGCACTTGCTGACCTCACTTACAATGCAGAACTGCTGGTCCTGCATTATACGTGATGTCGTCAGTGTGCTTGTGACTGAAGGGAATTGGCAACGTGGGACTGGACCTTCAGCTGGTAAGAAGTCTGCGTGAGCGAGGGACAAGGTAAGTAATAATGTTTTTTTTAACGTTCTCCTAGACAAATATCATAATTTAACCCTTGCAGTACAGGTTAGAGCACCAGTACAAGAGGACCTCTGGATTTGATCCCAATTCAACTTTGAGCCCAGTGCTGGACAAATCTCAGGAGAGACCTAGTTAATGTGCCTAAATGGGTGTTCATATTTTTATCAGCACAGGTTGAAAACATTTGAATGATATTGCACTATAGGACATAACCTAAACTAAACCCACCCGCCAGCACTCCAACGTCACTACAGGATGTACAAGCCGGAGAGAAGAACCACAGAATGTGGCAGGAGAACAGGTATTCCACACCTGCTTACCTGCGGCAGACGGGGATGAACAACACAGCAGAGTTTGGAGACCCGGGTGTCGGAAAGGTAAGTATACAGCATTGTTTTGTTTTAACCTGGTGGGCTTGGGAATTATTTTCAAAATGCCGCCAACAATGGTATCTTCCATATCACCACATGACAGATTTACTTTAAGATTCTGTTACGATGCCTGAAAGTGTTTTTCATATCCTGTCTACACATCCTCGCTGAATCCACATTTAACACAGAACAAGCCAGGATAGCAAGGAGCACAGAATGGTCTGCTAGGAAGCGTGACAGGACCGGATACACAGTGACAGCCCCTTTTTAATACTATATTCCACCACAGCTGACTAAATGAATTCCTTAAAACAACTTGACATTATCTGGGGTACGACTATAAAAATAAAACGGCTAATTTCACAGAACTGCTGTACATTAATGACTAACCCAAGGAGGCCGCGAGTGCAGATCTGCTCTGCTAAGTAAATTTTCTAGCAGCGGGATCCCACAGAGAACGAGCAGTGAGAGGAGCTCCTAATGAGCCAAGAAGCTCCGGAAAATGGGGAAGATGAAACAGCAGACAGCAAGAACCATAATCACGTCTGAATGTACACAAATAAATGACCTGGGAAGTGTGAGGAGGGCTCTACAGCCACAAAACGCCACTAACATTCTGCTTAGTTCTGTAATAACATGTATTTGGCTTTGTGTGTGGACGCTGGAGGGGAAAAATAGGTTGGTGATTGAGCGAGCACAATTGATGAGGAACTTTGCTCTGGGCGCTGGCATGATATAGTGTGGGATACAAAAAGCAATAACAAGAATGATCACACCATATGCATAATGGAATTTAAATCACAATATGATTGGGGTGGGGGGATGCAGTGTCTAAACAAAACATTTCAAGATGAATAATTATGTATTTATTTAAAGAAAAGCTTTAAGGGGATTTTCAGTTGAAATGAAAATTCAAGTATTGCTTGTGGCTGCTCTGGGTTCTAATATGGAATGGCAGCCCTTAAGAAAGCAAGATTCCTAATGCTGTGTACGTGCCAGAGGAACAAAAGCTTGATCTCTCGGTCAAAGGGCTGTTGTGTTGAGGAAAGGGGGCTGATATTTTTGAAGTGGCAGTGGATGCCTTCTTAAAGTGATTATCACTTAAAAAGAAAACCAAACACTGCCAACTAATATAGAGTTCACACATTCAGAACTAATCTCCACCCTCTCCATCAGGTTGTTCTGTACAGGTTAAGCTTTAGGGCTAGTTCACACCATAGCAGCGTGCGTCTGCGCAGCTGCAGTGCGATGCGTTTTGACTGCAATATTTCTGTGACTGACGCTTTTTTTTTTAGCTGAAAATGGGCTTTCAGGTGCAGTCCAGTGCGTTCATGCGTTTTTGATGCATTCCGTTGCAATCATGTCCAGCTAAAATGAGAAGCAGTATTTTTTCTGACTGCATTGGAACGGACTGCGCTGGTGTGAACAGAGCACCAGAAATCCCATTGGAAAGCATTGTGACACGATTTTCATGCAGCAGCCAAACTGAACGAACTGCATCACAACTACATCTGGTGTGAACTAGCCCTTAGAACCTCTTGATAGGGTGGAAGTGTGCTTGTCTCCTCAAGATTCCCTTACATTCCTGATAGCTATGAGACAACCCACTAAGTGATGGGCCAATAGTAATGTATGTGTGGTGGAGGAAATGGGCCAACTTTAATCCTCCCAGGAAGTGTCAGAGGTTTGATAGAAAAGAATGGCCTGCCATTTAAGCAGAATATGAGGACTGAAAGTTGCTGTACGTATATGTGCAGGCACCTTTAAATGCCTATATTTTATAATCAGAACATCTTTTTTTTGGGTAATGTTTCAGAGTCACTTTAAAATAATTAAAAGGTATCACAGGAGAACCCATTTCAGGTATCTGCTTCTATTCTACATCATCATTGCTTTGATCCAGTTACATCATATTTGAATGGCTGCACAGAGTTCCATTATACCTGGACAAATGCACACTATTTAGAGTACTATTCTATCTAAATTACTTAAGAGTTATTTTATATCTGAACGGCTGCACAAAGTTCCATTATATATCTGAACCCTGCATAGAGTAGCATTACATCCGAATGACTGCACAGAGTTCCATTATATCAGAAACAGCTGAGCGGAGTCCCATTATATCGGAAACAGCTGAGCGGAGTTCCATTATATCGGAAACAGCTGAGCGGAGTTCCATTATATCGGAACAGCTGAGCGGAGTTCCATTATATCTGAACCCTGCATAGAGTTTCATTATATCTGAATGGCTGCACAGAGCTTCATTATATCTGAATGACTGCACCCCAGGACCCATTAGCTATATACAGCTTTGAAGACAACCAGCTCTGCCTCAGGCAATCTTCTATTTACATAAAACAGTTGTCAAGTTCTAAATTTCTAAAAGTTTTAATTATCATAATTATCTAAATGTATTTGGAAAAATATCAACACATGTTTAGCATACTGATCACTGACTGATCACTGACTGATCACTGACTGATCTCTAGTGTGAACAGTGCTGTGCCTAGCAGCTATCCAAGCAATGATGATGTAGAATAGAAGCAGACTTCTGCACTGCTGTGCCCCCTGATATCACAGTCTCAAGGTATCTGTCCCCCCAGCAGAACACAAATTCTCATTTGACACTATGTAAGGCAACTTGAGATTACGGTTCACTGTCCTTTAAATGGCAACCCCGCTGAAGGATTTTAGCTTTGTGTAAGCACCATTTGGCTACATCATATGTGCTATATTTCATGGGAGCCCAAGAGCAAATTTTTCAATGTTAAAGTCTATTCTCTCCAACATGACCATAATAAAAGCGTCCTCTCTCATAGGGGAAGTCCCCAATTATTTTGCTCTGGGTTATGGAGAATGATGTAATGGTCACAGCCACACACACATAATTAAACACAACACAAGGAACAGGTCAAATACGCTCTGCTGCAAGTTAGCAAGCACAGTCATCTCTTGGATGTCGGCACGAAGAGCCTATTAGCCATCAATTACTTCATCTCACTGTCCTTGTCTGATTTATAGGTTATATGCAAATTGAAGAAGAGGCAGGAAGCTGCAAGGTTGTCTTATTCTATCTCATACACAACTGCAGAGTTTCGTATGGCGGAGTAAATTAAGATTTTTTTCAATCAACTACTATTTTGAGTGTAGGAAGAATCTTGTGGATTTTGTTTTCATTTACATGCACATAGCGTAAAATATGGTCCATAAACAGGACCTGAGACGTAGATTTTACAATTTTGATTTTAAGAATCTTGATGTAGCGCCAATTTAATGATCTGTATGTACTGTGTTCATGGGTCCTTAGAAGACAATACACCAGCATTCAGATCCATAACAAACACTGTACTGATAAGCTCTAAGGGTAATGACAACAGTTTAGTAATTGGATATAAGAGAGGAAAAGTTTTAGTTAATATAATAATAAAAAAAAAAAAAAAAGGAAGGAAGGAGTTCCCCCTTTCTGAGCCTGGTTGCTCTCACCAGCCTCACAAACATTCCTGTTGGCCAAGGAGGCGGCTCATCATGGTGAAGGCCCACTAGGAATGTGTGGCGAGGCAGGAGGGGACAAGTAAAACTCTAATACTACCCAGAACTGACCCATTGAGAAAGGTCAGCATTCAGTCCTAGCAAAGATGTATGAAAACTGTTGCAGGTATGTGCACGTCCAGGTGCCTGAACTTAATACCTGCTAGCAACTTTCTTTTTTTTTCTTCTTTAAGTGACAAAGTCACAACTACAAGGCTGAATTCAGACTAGATGCGTTGGAAAAAATGGCCAGCGCAGCCCCAACACAAGACAATTTCCTTGTTTTAGATGGAATCAGTTCACACCACTGCATTGTAGCCGGGCAATGCACACCAGCAGCCGTTGGTTTGTAGCGCAGCTGCTGATGTGAATGGGCCCTAAGTGTTTAAAGGGGAGCCTGTTAAGAAGTATGATGGAAAGTTAGGAATTAAGTGCAGAGAAAAAAGATTAAGAGTTGCGGCCATATTTTAGGAATTGGGCAAGCACAGTTATATAAGTTTAAGGATTTGGCCAGGGAGAAGAGTGATTAATTGCAAGAAGGGTGCTTTACTGTAGGTTTTTGCTCACAGTTCGCCACGTAAAGAGACATTGTCATCTTGTTCATCCACGGCAAAGTGACAGCGTCTTTGAAAAGACCCCCACCCCCATGCTCACCTTACCAGAGTCTCACCCCACCCGTCACTGTCACAATACCCCACATTCTGGGTATGGAGGAGCATGAGAACTCCTCACCTTGTGACAGTGACATCATCCCCCCCAGGTAGCTGACACAGCTCATTTTAATGCTGGCTGCAAATAAGGAAGGAGCGGTAGGTGGTCACTAGTAAGGTGGGTATAGTGCAGTTTGGGGGCAAGGTTACAGTGTATCTTAGAAGCAGATTCAGCATGAAAGAATTACATTCTTATGCTGGTGCTTGTTGCTCGAAACTTTTTTTTATGACAGATTTACTTTAAAGGGTATCTGTTCTCCAATGAAATTTTTGATTCTCGGACTGCAATTCATTTTTGGGAAAATAAAGCTGAAAAGTAAAATAGATGCAGCCCCAATTCAAGTTGAGTGATTTGCTTTGCATTTCCAGAAGCATGGCAACGCTCAACATTGCCATAGTATTTGGTGGTGCCGGTTTACACCTGGGCATCACGCTGCTGATTGTCGTGTGAAAAAGTGCACACGCTTTATTTCTGAATCATGTTTTTGGCCTCACACACTTCAATGGAAGTGCCTGAAAATCTGCAACAGAAGTGATTTAGTGCATTTTGTTGCATCTAACAACCAGTCTCCTCCTCCTTGCAATCTCAGGCCTGTGAACGGAGGATTCAGGAGTGTCTATACTGGATGTGGAGACATTTGTCTGTCTGGTGAGGACCCACATGAACCTCTACCACCCCAGTGTGCCCGTTATAAGAAGCGTAGAAAGCAGCAGAGGGCCTGGGAAGAAACTGGATGGATTGGGAGCTACAAAAGCACAAGGCACCACACCGAAAAACCAGGAAGGGGATACAAGGACAATGATGATGTATGAAATCACAGATGATACTACTTTCCATTGGCCAAAACAAAAAACACCCGAAGCATGAAAATACAAGATAAACACATGAAATACGCTTTAAAATGGTCAGAAAATGCTCATGTGTGAGTGGGGCATAAAGCAGAGATTAAATAAGGCAGAAAGGGGCCCTCGACAAGGCACTTGCTATGACCCCCCAATACCTTCAACTGACATGTATAAGAAATGCCATAGACATATAAACCACTCCATCTGCATTATCCGGTCTGACATAGCTCCATCAGACACAAACTGCCTACAAGTACATCCATGAACCTTGTAAGGCAACAGGAAGGTGCACAGCTTTGATCAACTGTGCTACCTCCCTGATTTACTGCAGGAGAATGTGGGTTGTACCTGCGCCCCCAGCACTTCCCCAAACCCTAGAGTCCTGCCTAGGTTTTCCTTGGGGAAGATCTGGCTCTGCTTTCACACATAAAAGGATAAGGTTTTTAACATTGCACAAGGAAGTGTCTGAAAGAAAAAAAAGGTCCGTGTCACTCCTGGAAGCCATGCACCTTTTTTATTTCAGTTTTATTAACCTTCTTGTGAACATAAAATGGAAATTCTGACTTGTTGCCATGGGTAACACAGTTACTTCTTTGGGCACTTTATACCCACCAAGCAGCTCACTTACCAACTTCATCTTGGATCTCCTCAGCCACAGCGGGGACCTTGTATAAGAGAGAGAAGCTTTGATTCATCCGCTCATTAATCACACGGAGGTGTGTCATCACCTACAAGAAATATGGCATGTTTAATACTCATGGAAAACAAAGGCAGCTTCCTACGAGCATTGTAAATAGTAAAAGACTGCTGACGGCACTCCTAAATCTCAGAGATGGCATCGCTTCTCTCTGAAGCATTATTATGCTGATACCGCACAACACAGGCCATCAATAAAATCTTTTCAAGATAGATTTCACACAGCAGAAAGCTACAATAAGAAACACTAACACAAGCTACAATGAGACAGATTTATGTACAAAATAGTACAGAGCCACATAGACTTAAAGATGTCCTCTGCACACAAACATTTAATTGGGGGGGCAGTGTGGAATGTAGCCTGCCACTTTGTTACTTCTTTTAATTTCTCTATTTAGGACTGGAAACCAGTACAATGGACAGTAGATTAGTATATGTAAAGGAGATGCAATACAATAGATCACTTGAAACACATTGCATCACATAGTATTGCTATAATAGAGATCAGCTGCAGCACAATATCTGTATAACTTTTCCTGACTGTGCAAACAAGAAATGTTTTGCATTTGTGAAGTTTATTATTTTTATTGAATAATAATATTATTATTTATATATTAATAACGGTGGAGGGATTGGTGGTGAAGAGAACGTTTCATGGAGCAAGGAGTAACCCTTGTTGGGGGAAACTGTTGCAAAACCAGAGAAAATGGGAGGAAAGACAGAAATATGGGGTCAGGGAAGAGAAACAGGGAAGAAAGGTGGAGGGGGGATGCTTCAGGGATTTGGACTCATATTTTTGTGGTGTAGAGAATTAGAGCTTTTAACCTTTCCCTACTCTTAAAAAAAAAAAAAGTTTCGTCCTTGAATATACATTATTCCCTATCAGTAGGTTTAGTGGCTTCCTTCCAAATGGGGTCGTGTCAACAGATTGCGAGTTCCTTCTCGGGCAGGGGATTAATGTGAATGGCTCAATGTTCTCAGTAAATTGCTGCAGAAAACCACAAATGAGTAAAATAAATAAACTAAAATCAGACACTCCTAATGTTCATTAACACTCCCCACTGCAGGAGCCAGGAAGCCATTTACAGTAAGTGAATGCACTTAGCAGGGGTCTATTCCTCGGCAATGGGGGTCTAGGAAGCTTCAGAAATGACTATTCCTGCAACATTAAGCACCGTATTAAGATCTTGGACAGAAAATCCGGCGGCACAGCTGGCCGACAGATCCAAATGTCACAAAACAACCGTCACAGCAATTTTACAGCAGCACAATCGCCGTACATGCTTCCTGGAGAACAGAGAGACTTTGTCTCTTTGGAAGATTCCTCATCTGCTATTACGCTTAATGGATTAACAGAAATTGGTCTGCAGCAGAGTCTGAATGCTAATAAACCTCAACATGCTCAGATTAACAGCTCGGACTGGATCAGCAGTCATGCAGCACTTGTATTAGATCTACAAATTGACTCTGGACCAAAATATACCAGCATAAGCCATTTTTTTCAATCATGCCAGTGGTAGTCATCTGTTTCCAGATGCATAAATCTGTCGGCAATAGATCAATAGCACATTAGAGGCACAATGATCTATTATGTGCAGCTCCTGAATTAACTCTTCTAGTGACCAGACAGGGCTGAGTATAAGCATCATCTTCTACACCAGCACTGCAGACAATACGGCTCATTCAGCAAGACAAGCATCAATGTGCAGCAGCATTCATTGTTCAAGGATCCGACTCTGGCACACTCAGACCTGATTAACCATTCTTCACTGAATAAGCTCATTTACATCAATATTTCTCAACGTTATAAGTATTTAAAGCTGAATTCCAGCCTTGGCTTCAGTTTTGTACAGTTGTAATGTACTGAAATTGCTTCCTCTGATTTTATTGCACACTGTGAGCTTCTCATATTGTGCATTAGAAGGTGCAGCAAGTCAGATACAGTATCATCCAGTATCATCTAACTCTTTCTGACCCTGGCGCTCCCTTTTATTAATTAGATTTAAGTTCCTTACCTAGAGTGGTTTGCATGCAAATGCAGCTCGCCTAGGAACGCCCACTTCTCCAGACTGACATCCGCCTATGTAGGCAATTTCATATTTGCATAACTCTTCCCAAGAACTAGCCCACCGCTTGCAACAGGGCTCTTAAAAAGAGTACTGAGGCAGGCTGCTGTGATGTTTTCAGGAAGCTATGTAGAGCACCCTGCTGACCCCTCCCGCAAGCCGTGATCTGCCTGCACTGCACAGAGAAGCACAGGACCCAGCAATAACACCACTGAGTCTAAAATTTGGTAAGTACTGAAAACGGAAAGGCTTCATTTAAAAAATGTAATTTGATAAGAGGAAAGAAAGAAACCAGGGAAGACAAAATATAAGCGGATTGGCCTTAAGCTTTTACCTTTTATATAAGGCCAGTGTAAATCGATTACCCTATGGTCCATGGCACGTTATGTAACATAAGTGCTGACATAGGTTCATCTACAGTTGTAATCAAAATAATTCAACCCCATTGCAAATCAGGTTTATTGGCAACATTTACAAACTCTCAGTTGTTTGCAATGAACAAATCAAACAAAAGCAATTGAAACAGGTCAACACAACACATTTCCCTAGTGGTTTCCCCAAATCCAACTGAAAATCCAACTTTTAACGCTCTGTTCGATAGGGTGGAGTTCTTTGTAAATGTATGTTTACCTGCCGGGCCACAAAGGCAAGAAAAAAAGTGCTTTCCATAAAACATCAGCCTGATTCCCCTTAAACACAAGGAAATGGAAAAAAATATATAAAGCAGCTAACCGGCCCTTTGATGTGGTGGTTGCATTAGCTATAATTTTTCAGGTTAAGTACATTTTCTGCAGCAACAGAAAGGTACATGCTAATCCTTCCAGAAATCCATTGTGCTTTTAACGTCCTGTCTACTGAACTTTTAACGTCCTGTCTACTGAACGTCAAACATGTTATCAGCTCTTACCAGTACTGTTCTGTGAACTACAGAACACCAACCCCCCGTGTTATGGAGACAAGGAGAGCAGAGGGGTATTTGTAATCCAATTTCGAATTTAGTAGCCTAGGGTGACAATGCTGCTTTGCCATAAATCAGTACACTAAGTGGGTAGTGACAGGAAGTGTGTTGCTGGCAGGATTAAAGGTCAAAAGCCTGAAGAAAGGAAACTAATTCAGCCACATAGTGACATAGTTAGTCAGGTTAAAAAAATACACAAGTCCATCGAGTTCAACCTATAGAGATAAGAGAAGAAAAGAAAAAAAAGAAAAACCTAAAACAGAACGCTATGTCCACAGTTACCCACTGTTGATCCAGAGGAAGGCAAAAAAACCTTATTAGCCACAACATGTGTAGACTGATAAGTTTCAATATATCACATTTGTTTTCTTGGCTTTAGATACACTTTAAGCTGTAAATATAAAAATGATTTACAAAGATAAAACCAACAGCAATTATTATACCTGGGATCGGATCTGAGCAGCTTTCTTGGGATCCACCATGCGGACATGCTCAAAGTGTTTCAGGGTGTGTTGTCGGTCTTTCTGCTCAGCGCGAACATATTTCTTCAGCATGTTGAAAACATGGCGGGGCTGCAAGGAGGACAAAATAGGAATCAAATAGTGCCAGACATTTAAAGTGGACAAACAGAAAGAGCAACAGAACTTGGGAAAGGGTTCCTAAAGTGACCCAAACCATCAAGCAGGCACCTCCAAGTGGCTGTGTACGTCCTTCAATCACACTTCTAGATCCTCAGAGGTGCCTTTAAATGTTTGCTACATTGGGGAATCTGATGTGGAGGGGGCTCCTGATTTGAAGGGGGGGGGGGGTTATGATGTGGGGGGACTTCTGATGTGAAAGGGGTGGACTATGATGTGAGGGGGCTTCTGATATGAAAGGGGAGGACTCTGGTGTGAAGGGGGCACCTGATATGAAAAAGGAGGATACTAAAGTGAAGGGGGCTCCTGATATGAAAAAAGAGGATACTAAAGTGTAGGGGGCTCCTGATATGAAAGGAGATAACTCTAGTGTGAAGGGGGCACCTGATATTAAAAGGGATTATGGGTGGCTGCTCACAAAGTCTCGTCTTATCATTCATTCCAGACTGCTTCATTTAACCTAAATAACAAAATAATTTCCCTGTATTTTTCAGCAAATGCAGCCGCTGAAATGCTTTCTGTGATGAAAAGCAGACGTCTGCAGATAAGGAGGCGAAGGATCTAGCAAAGGCGCAAGGTATATTCTGTAACATCAAACGAACATCATTAACATTTTTTAATTATGTTAATCTCTGACCCAGTTTAACTGACTTTTCTTCTTCGAGAAATTTATTGATTTTATAGAGTTTACTGACTGCTCAGAAATTCTAAGACATTTTATCAGTGGAGAATGAACCAAACTGGCGCTCAGCTGACAGAGTCAGCTGCGACAAAGTAATATAACGAAAGGTCTAAATGATAAGAGATTCATAAGCCGGACTCGCATCTGTCTGCTTTACTGCATTTTTGAATATGTGTTTTAAATGTGTTTTAATGCATGGTAAGCTTTTGTTTTTTTAGCCAATGAGGATTAGTTTGCTGCAGTGACAACATTGATGTGGACTTTTCTCTTCCAGGCAGAGGAAGAATACATCCCCAACTGTGGGAAGACTCTGCCAGCCAAGCTTTCCCAGACTCTTCTGCGTCTCTATCTATCTTTTAATAGTGATGTTAGCGGTTGAGGAGGGGGAGTGCCACAATGTCAGCCATCTTGTTTGTATGTGGGTGACCACATGGCAGTTAACCATGGGAAGACTTGATACTACGGGATGGCATGCTACCCTGTGCTCACCCACAGCATACTGAAAACTCATTCAAATGTATAGAGCATTTTTAGGAGCTTCCATAGACTTGTATTGGACTTGAAACACACAGGAACATGGACAAGCCTCATTTTTACAAATACACCTCAATGTAGTACACAGATGTGAAGTGGCCACTTAGTTTACAATTGTTGTGATTACAAATGCGTTGTTTTTGGTTATGACACCCGAAGCTCTGAACCAGGCCATATACAGGGGAACCCAGATTAGATGCATTTTTGTTCCTAGGTTCACAGTGCCTTCAGCAGTCCCCCATCTTCAATCCATATGGAAAAATATTAGGGAGACGCTCTGTGCACAACATACAGCACAGAGAACAGTAATCCTCTTTGTATAAGGAGTACTCTGTGCACACAGGTTGACTTGAAATGTACTACAAAAAAGCCTCAGGAAAAAACATAGCTTGCAATAGGAATCAACTATCATTCTTAGTACTGATGGGCAAGATGGACCATTTATACTTTCTACCAATGGTGTAGATATTTAAAGTGGGAGGAGCTTAGCACAAAAGGGGTGGGCTTCATGTCGCCACAACTCTGAGCTACCAGATTAAAACCCTTAATCCCTTACATTCAGAATCCTTCCCTGGTATCCCAAAATGTACGGGGCAGTGCCTGGGGGGCATTTTGCAAGGCCGGAGGCTTTGTGAATCTGACTACAAGCTGTATTTTCCATAGGGAACTTCATGCTGGAATATTTAGGCAGAAACAACACATACCCTTGGTGGATCAGCTTGAAGTGCAGTAATGTAATTCTCCAGAGCGATTCTTCTGCGATCGTTCAGTATGGCCTCCACACGAACCATGTGAGTCTCAACCAGCTTCTGTCTTTCATTTGCTGCTTCCTGTTCCAAGGATTCCACCTTTTCCTGGAAGCGCTACAATACGGAAGAAATAAAACATTTAAAAGAGCAATACAATAAGTGTCTCTTAAACGACAGCCTCCATATATTCATAGCATGCCAGAACATCTTTATACAACTAAGTGTACTGCTTAGATCAATTGTACCTTTGTGTGAAAAATATATACGTAGAATGCTAGCAGCCCATACAGAACATGCCTTTTGTTAAGTGTCTACAAACATGTGCAGAATAAAGTGCACTAAGGTAACTGGACAGCAAGGCAAGCTATATTTTTCTTCATTATATAAAGGAAGGCACGCCGGCACTCTTTCAGATCAGCATGCTAGTCAGTAGGGTTCTAGTCCAGGGAAGGAAAAGTTATTTCCTGTAATTCCAGAGAGCTTTGTGCCTGTAGATCACTATCAAGAAACTAAAGATTTGAACTGTCTGGACCCTTGATGGCCCCTAGTACTGCTCTCAAAGTACAGCAAGAGAAGAAAAAAGGTGAAAGTTTATATTTTCACGATTGCTTGGTTTGCCTGGATAGGAACAAAGGACACCTATTCTTTACTCTTTCTTTTGACTTTATAATATATTTGGACCTGAATTCCTAGAGCGGAATTACAAAAGAAAATTGACTCAAAAGTGGGCCAGTCATCTATAGCAAGGATTGTTTTATCTTTGAAAAGAAAAAAAGAGATCTTACCAGTTGCTTTGAACAGCTGCTCTACTTTTGCTCCAATACACTTTGCAAATCAGCCCCAAAATATTCATTTTATAAAGCCGTTCTTTGGCTTCATTTCTATTTGGCTGGAATTGGGCTATACTGGTTTTGACTTTCAATAATCTTTATTGGATTTTAAACAATTTATAAACATACATACATAGCAAACACCACTTCCTACGCCCCTTGGAACATTACATATGAAGCTAAGAAGCAATAAATATAAAAGCAAAATCTTATAAAATGACAAACTATTCTAATACAAAAGCTTCCCCCTGGTCATCATCATATTTGTGCCTCCCACCCCCCATAATAAGAAAAGTAGCCCCCTCCTCCTCCTCATCTTCTCCCCCTCCACCCCTCTTACAGCTTAAACCTACAAATCAAGCACCACCCTCAATCTAGTAGACAGATAGTTTTGTATCCATGGCTCCCATGTTCTTTTAAATTGAGGAATTGTGTCGTTCACAACTGCCAAGAGCTTTTCATTTACCATTTACCAGCAGGCCTTATTTTTAACCTGTTGAATAGAAAAGAAACTAGATCGCCATGCCTTAGCAAGTTTCTGCTTGGCTGTGGTAAACAAACATCATCAGCTTAATCTACAGATTGATAGAACCCTCAGGCTTTCGGTTCAGCAGAGCATCCCATGGGTCTCTCCTAAATCGCCTCCCTTATACTGTATTGATCACCTGGTAAACCTCTGACCAAAACCATCTAATTGTAGGGCAGCTCCACCATATTTGTAGCATCGGTCCCAGTTCACTGCATCCCCTAAAACAATTAGGGGAGGTTCCATCTGCAAATTTAGCTATTCTAAGCGGGACTAAATACCGACGGAACAGAATTTCATAGTTGGCTTCCAAAGCCGTCACATTAATCGAAAAATGAGCAGTGGTACTATAATATCTAAGCCCATTCTCTCAGGTTCAACTGTTTATCTAGATCGCATTCCCATTGGGAAACATACTTTGGCAAGGTCCGATTTTTACTTCCTATCAATAAATTATAGATGATGGATAAAATGCCTCTCCCCAAGGCATCCTATAGGCATATTTGTTCAAATATAGTTAATCCAAAGGGTGGATCTCCTATAGAGCTGCAACAATTATTCGATTAAGTCGATTAAAATCGACGATGGAAAACGTTGTCAACGTTTTCCATCGTCGATTCGTCGGCTTAAATTCAAATTTCCTGCTCGCCGCTCACGCACGCTGCTTACGCCCGCCGCTTACGCCACGCCCACGTCAGTTAAGCCGCTCTCGCGCCTACGCTGGTATACCCGCTCACGCGACGCGCGCCCACGCTGAGGACATGCGTCTGGCCCTCTCCTCCCGGTGAGCTTCCCAACTCGCCGCTGCCTGCCGAAAACGAACAACGCTGCTGCCCCCCGACAACACCGTCATTCAAGGTAAGTCGAGATAGGCCGGGAGCTTTTTAATGTTTCCTGTGTGTTGTTTTTTTTAAAAAGCGGCACACTGCAGAACATTAGGAGCTATAGAGGAACACCAAATCCCTGCAATAATACATTAAACAGCCTGTATAATGTATTATTGCTGGGATTTGTAGTCCTCTATAGCTGGTGGCATTCTGCAGTGCGCTGTATAATGATTATACGGCGAAATGCAGAATACCAGCAGCTATAGAGGAACAACAATACCCAGCAATAATACATTATATACAGTGCAATGCAGAATAACCCCAGCTACAGAGGACTATAAATCACAGAAATAGTACATTATAGTTAATGTACTATTGCTACATTCCTCTATAGCTGCTGGTGTTCTGCAGGGTGTCGCTGTATTATACAATGCAGAACACCATGCACAATACAATGCAGAAAACCAATGTATAATACACCGGCACACTGCAGAACATTAGCAGCTATAGAGGAACAACAATACCCAGCAATAATACATTATATACAGTGCAATGCAGAATAACCCCAGCTACAGAGGACTATAAATCACAGAAATAGTACATTATAGTTAATGTACTATTGCTACATTCCTCTATAGCTGCTGGTGTTCTGCAGGGTGTCGCTGTATTATACAATGCAGAACACCATGCACAATACAATGCAGAAAACCAATGTATAATACACCGGCACACTGCAGAACATTAGCAGCTATAGAGGAACAACAATACCCAGCAATAATACATTATATACAGTGCAATGCAGAATAACCCCAGCTACAGAGGACTATAAATCACAGAAATAGTACATTATAGTTAATGTACTATTGCTACATTCCTCTATAGCTGCTGGTGTTCTGCAGGGTGTCGCTGTATTATACAATGCAGAACACCATGCACAATACAATGCAGAAAACCAATGTATAATACACCGGCACACTGCAGAACATTAGCAGCTATAGAGGAACAACAATACCCAGCAATAATACATTATATACAGTGCAATGCAGAATAACCCCAGCTACAGAGGACTATAAATCACAGAAATAGTACATTATAGTTAATGTACTATTGCTACATTCCTCTATAGCTGCTGGTATTCTGCACTGCGCCGCTGTATAATGTACTATATTGCACACCACACTTTTTTTTTACTTCCACCGCGCCAAGCTTGCTCCCGTGATGGACTACAATCTCAATAGAAACTAGTAGTCCATCACTGGAGCCTTTTTTTTTTATCCGATTAGTCGATTAATCAAACTTAATAATCGGCTAACTAATCGATTATGAAAATAATAGTTAGCTGCAGCCTTAATCTCCTACACTGGTTTTGTAATGCTCTTGTACATATTTTTCTCTATCTCCTTAGCTCCTCCTATTATATACAATAATACATTTATTATACTTGGACACAAAACCTTTTTAGATTTCCTTTAACAGAGGATGCCGGAATACATTTTAGCTGATACATTTCTTTCCTTTAGAATGTAATACTCTTTTTCTACTCCTCTCTACTCTTTTGATTGGGACATTCTGCAATAACCTGGTTGAAATCACTCTACATTATTATAATTTTATGACTACATTATATTCTCAGCATTATTCTCCTTTTTGTATTCACCAATGCCCATACAAACCTTGTACATTATTTCTTTGCAAAGATTGCATACAAGATGACCCAACTCAAGGCACTCAAATCTGGCTTCTTTATCTCAAGTGTCAATATCCTGTGGCTAACCACCAGCCTGTATACATGAGAGATGGATGTCGCACCCTCAAGTTTTGGTTAGAATCAACTTTAGTGAACACAGCACAACCCACACAGTCAGGGAAAGGTCTGTGTGGGCTGTGCTGTGTTTAATAAAGCAAACTATAACTGCAACTTGGAGTCCAGCATCCATTTTTCAAATTATATTATCCCCTATTGTGTTTTCTTTTAGAAACAATTCTATAACATTGTTGGTCTGTTTTACACGAAAAATGCAAACACAAAAACTGCTAAAAAATCAAATCTGACCATGTTGGAGGCTTGTGTTGTACATTTATACTGTATGTGCTTCTATAACTTCCTACCAACTTGTTATCCCCAGTCTATATGTGCTATTCCTCAACTGCAGATTTAATCAATGAAGAAAAAATTCTGGGTTTCTGTCGGAATACATTGCAGCGATGTTGATCTAATATCTCACTATAGCAAGCCGGTGAGCTTATTAAAAAGAAGGAAAATAGAAAACTGCAAAAGTAATTTAAATCTACCAATTATTAGTGCAACCCAAGAGCGCAATTAACACGTGTGACATTCACCATTACTGTTTTCTACAAATGACTACTGCCCATTAAAATAGATGAAGCTAAGCAGAGGAGTACAACTACCTATTAACCCTGCATGGATACCTTGTCAGTAACTATAGAAACAGGACTACACACACTATTCATCAGAAGGGAGGCCTGCTTTACGGCCTTAATGAAGATGCTTTAAGTGATCCAAAAAAACTGCAATCAATCGCATCTTTCCCATTCACAAACTGGAGAGCCGGCTGAACGTGTGGAGAGTCTGATGAATCTGTACGTCATTACGGAGGCTGATGGGAGCAGCTCTGCTAAAGTGAGGCTTTGTCACCATTGAGTAAAATCATGTTTCTACGCACTCCTGCCTCATATTTAGCAGTTTACCTTATTTTACATCAGATACTTCAAGTTTAGGTCTTTGTGCAATTGTGTATTAACAATGTTCTCTGTTCCTGAGGTGATCAAAGTGTGCTTTGTACTAAAAGAAAAGATATTGCCAGTTCTCCGTAGATGAACTGCACTATGTATAGCTGGCAGGTAGAGTCAGGTTAGGATGTTATCTAGCAGCATTTCTAAAATAACCAGATTTTGGGCTTACAGCAAGAAAAAAAAAACCCCAAACACATCATTTTATCCACTGTTGCTGGCTCTGTACACATCACTGCAGAAATTTGCTCTTTTTTTCTGTTCTGACCCCAAGAAATTAGGTAATGGGAAATTACGCTGGGGGAATGAGGAAAGGGGAAGAGAGACAGACAAAGACAGCAATACAAATCTGACCCAGAGGTTCTAACCCTGCCACACTCTTTAGAAAAGAAAACATTTGGCTGGAGTTGGACCTTAAAGTGATAATAAAGACAAAAGGGTTTTTATACTATGCAAAATGCGGATTAAATCTCTTCCGATGGATGCTGCTACTTTTAGGGTTATTCCTTTCCCTTGCAGGGTCCAATGTAGCCACTTTTGTGTGTGCTAGTAAGTTGTGTGGGTCTCCACAAACACACAGACGCAGCAAGGAAACCCTATCCCCTGCCCCAAGCTAGTAGATGGACAGCTGCTGGAGTCAGCTCCGTCCCTCGTGATCTTGTACTGGACTGAGATTTCAAGTCAGCTGTTTGGAAACATGATGACTAAGCGTTTGGGCAAAAATGTAAAGAAATACTTTGCTGGCCAATGTATATTTGTTTGATCTGGATTCATTATTGAAAACAAAGTTTGAGAGTTAGATTCACTGCTGGAATACTTTATTTTCCATATAAAGTCCATAAAAAGCCATCTGGGCAGCACAGAAACCTGGAAGCTGCCATTGCTGCTTTGCCCTAAAGTGCGAGTTGTTCGGCTGTCTTGCTGATCTAATGTCTGCAGTTCAGTCACTGACGTACATGTTGAGGAATTCTGACTTCATTTCCTGAAGAGTTGCTGCAATACTTACTTCCTCTCCGGCACGGTCTGCCACAATAATTGCTTTTTCCCTACCAGATGTCCTCAGTTGAACACAAAGCACAAGACTAGAGCTACTCCAGCGTGCATTAGAAGCTGCAGCAAATCAGACAGAGACTGCCTCTTTTCTTGGCTGGAGGGTATATGGCATCATCTACCCTTTCCTCCCTAGCTTGACTGTCCCTGGCCCATTCATTCTTTGGCGTTTAGTTCTTTCAGTTATGTAGGCTCAGCATCATACTTGGTGCAAGGGCAATCTTATTGCAGATGCAACTTGCCTAGGACTGCCCACTCCTCTGACATCTACTCAGTAAGGCATTTGAGATTTCCACAAGCCAGCCCACTGCTGGTCTTAGGGCTGTGGGCCCTTGAGAGGAGTACTGGGGCAGGGTACTGTCATGTTTTCATGAAGCTGTGTATGGCATCCTACCCGTCCCACCACTCATGATCTGCCTGCATTGCATTAAAAAACATAGACCCAGTGATGGCATAGATGGGTCTAAAATAAGGTATAGAAAATGGAAAGGTCCTATTAGGAACTGATCTATTAGGAAATGTCATTAGCTTTCATTGAAATTTAAACCCCAAGTCCCCCTTATTAATTATTGGCTAACATGGTACAAGATTTTACAATTGACTAATCTGTGGAGCAAAAAAACTCTGTCCATGGGGCTAAACCCAAACTTTCCATTCCAGAAGATGGTAAAGCCATGGCGGAACACCCAACTGTTGGCCAACCTAACCGAGTACAATGTTGAGGCATCTGGTAATTTGAATGAAGAGTGGAAATACAAAATGACCACATTTAAAAGTAACTGTGACACTGAATATGTTCGCTGTGCTGTTCCTATTAATTTTCCTTTTCTACATCAGCAAGTCCTTTCACATATTCATTGTAACTCCATATACGATCTATCGGTAATTACAGTTGAAATATTCTGCAAGGCAGAGTCTAGCCTTTAATCTCTGTCCTTTCATGTCTTGTGAGTCTAGTGATTTCATGTAAGCCACTTCATTACCTCGATCACGGCCTTCTTGTCAGCCTTTGGAAGGTTCTTTGCTTGACGCTCGGCCTCCTCCCATTCCTTCATCACCTGCAGAAACAAAATGATGTTCAGAAGAAGATATATCACAAAGCCATGATAGAAATAATGTCTGATTGGCTGCTAAGGGTCCTGCATTTGATTCTACCCTCAGAATGGAAGTCATTGATCAAAGTCTCTGAAATAAGTACGGTCCATGCTGTGCCCTAGCAATCAACAAGTCTCAAACCTGCACAGGAAAATCACAGCTATGAAATAAAAGGGACAGACTTATTGGCTGCTGTGTGAGGCAACACAGATGGTTCTCATTGAAATGGAAATGTGTTTTTTTACAAAATGGATTTTTTAATTCATGTACAGATGTGGACACATTTGTCAAAGTATTTCAGTGTCTGATCGTGCCATCTACTGCTTTTTGAATGACAGTGGGCTCAAAAAAAGAAGACTCAGGAGGGGAAAAAAACCAAAAAAAAAAACCCATAAAAAAGCCAGACTGGAATTTTCTAAAATGCATATTGATAATCCACAATGCTTCTGTCCTTTGGCAGATGAGACAGAACTGGAGAGTTCTGGCAAGTTACATCAACTCTATGTTCACAGATCCAAAAATTAAAGAAAAACTCTAGGCAAATAAAATCGTAACCCTTGCAGTGGGGCAACCCCCCACTGCAAAGGTTAAGTGCTCGTTTTGTCTAGGTAGATAACATAACAGAGATATACTCACCTGAACCAGTATCCCGGCTAGTCCCTGGAGTCTCTCTCCCCCTCAACTCCGGCAGTCTAACGACCTATGAGCCATCATGTCCCAACAGAGTATAGGACATGTGGATGCTGAGTGACATGTAGTTGAGTATATCTTTGTTATTTTAGCTCCTTGGGCTAAAAATGTGCCCTTTATTCTTGCAGTGCAGGGGTAACCCCACTGGAAGGGTTAAGAGTTCTGCTTTTAATTTTCAAAGTAAAGATCACTGTATTTTCCATAAAACATGAAGGAGGATTGGTTATGTTTTGGGCTGCTTTGCTGTGTCTGGGATGGGGGGCTTTTAATCTGTGCAGGTCACAATGAAATCTCAAAACTTTCAAGGAATTCTGGAGCATAAGGTACTGCCCAGTGTCAGAAAGCTTTGTCTCAGTCGCAGGTCATAGGACCTCCAACAGGATAATGATGCAAAACACACAGCTAAAAATCACCAAAAGAAAGGCTAAGAACAAAACAATGGACTATTCTGAAGTGACCTTCTATGTGCCCTGATCCTATGGACCATCTATGGGAAGAGCAGTCTGGAGAGGACACCCTTACAACCTGAGACAGCTGGAGCAATATGCTCAGGAAGAGTGGACCAGACTACTTGTTGGCGGGAGCAGACATCTCATCGACAGCTACAGACTGCATTGTTTACACTGACTGCCTCCAAATGTCTTGCAACAATATATTAAGTTAGGGGTCCCATCATTTTTGTCCATGCAATTTATATTTGTTTTATTTAAAATATTCAAAAGCAAAGTCTGATTTTTTATTAAACACGGAACTAAGTTGAATGCCAATTACTTTTATCAGTTTCAAGTTTCAGAGAAAACTGTGCCTTCTCCCAAGGGAGGGTACCACAAATGTTGTCTACGTTTGTATTATAAAATATTTTTACTGTCCATTTAAAATTGCTATATATTTTTACTATCAGCTTCCAGCATTTTGAGGATACAAACCCCTGACCGGCTGCTATAAGCAATATGCCCATTTTACTTGCTTTAGATTTTATTTATAAGGCGCATTGTCATTGAGGAGTCAAGGTTTTTTTTCCTACAGCCTCTGTATTATTACCTGGAAACAATAACCCGCAACGTCCCATCCTAGTCATTGATCTTTTACTACATTCCCAGGTACGAAAGTCCCGTTTTTCATTACACAGCATGAGTAGGCATTGTAGCAATAAGCCAGAAGCTAGAAAATCCTTGCCCTCTACCGATCCTGAGCAAGAAGTATTGCTGTGACAGCCCTTTTCTGAGTCTATTTGTCCACATACAGTAATCGGAATTCATCAGAGGTCACAACAAACAAGCATAATAAAAAAGAAGGGGAAGCCTTTAAATCATAAGACAGTGCTGTCTGCGGTCCCCGCTCTCCAGAGGACGCACTGCAGATACAGAAACGGTGATAAATTCCCATTCATTCTACAGCTTCCTTCCCACCACGACACTTTATTAATGTAAAAGGATGCGGCTGCCTTCTTGTGACACTCTTATTTACCCCTCTGGTTACATCTTAAAGCCGATTACTTTTAAACACAGCTAAGCATGCATAATGCATATAACCTTAAATGAAGCAGAGATGTACAAAGAAAAGGAAAAATAAATATATGTTACCAAGTGTAATTTTTCTGCAGGAGTGTTACGGAGGCAGGTGACCAGCTGTGACTACTGACCATGCCTAGACCCGTCACAGGCTGCCATTGCTGACCTCCTACTGAAATTGCAAGCTGCTTGGCTGGCATGCTAATCCTCTGGCTTCAATACTTCCAGAGCCACTGAACTAGAAAAAGAATGCAGATGATTTTGCTGCTTGCTTGTTCTTGGTCAGAGATTCAGAAAGCTATTAAAGCTAGGAGGATCGCAATGTACCCCACCCTTTTTGCCTACAAATAAAGAATAAAAAAAAAAAAACTAGGAGGATCATCTAAACAGCCAGTCCAATAGTGTTTTCAGATGGAGATCAGCAACGGCTGCACACATTTTTCTCGTGATGGGTGCCCTGTGAAATTACTCGATTTCTACACCCAATAAAATCATAGCTCTTTCACATGTGTTCAGACATTTTGATAAATGTCAAGTTTTTAAATTGACCTGGGGTTTTATATATTTAATTCTATGTAAATACACTGTAATTGCAGCAAATGAGTCACAAAAAGTGTGAAGAGGGCAGTTATACAATTACCGGCACACTGCTTCTTTCTCCGATAATACTTTATAATAGATGCCTCTAACACACAAAGTTAAAACAGCTGACGTGTTTCAGCCTACACGGCCTTAGTCATAGCTGATACTATAACATAGGAGCACTCATAACATAGTCCATCACCCCACAGTGGGGTGGTGCAACAATCAGATACATTACACACCACATTACCGTATGCAACAAGGGGGAAATCATGATATATACTAGGGATGCACCAATACGGATATCAGTATCGGTGCCGATACCGAGTATTTGGGAGAGTACTCATACTATCTCAAATGCTCCGATGCTTCCCCGGATACCGGAACTTCCAGTCAGAGGCAGATTTCCTTTGACCTGCAATGCCGCGAGGGACAATGGAGTCTGCTTTCCGCCCAATCAAGAAGTCGGGCGGTGGGTAACGACTCGGCGGGTAATGACTCACCGCCCGACAAGCCGCCTCCATGCTGTTTGGCCGGCTTAATGCTGATTGGCCGGGAATTCATACCATCACAATTCATGGATTCATGGTGTGGTAGCATGAATACATGGCATGCCTATATTCCCACAGATGCGTGCCCACGTATATGCAGTTGAGTGCATATGAATAATAAAACAGTTTCATTAGAGAGCTGTATGCTGGTAAAAGAATAGCTTAAAGAATAACTACAGTAATTTAAAAAATGCTTGCAGTGGGGCCACCCCAGCATTGCTAGGGTTAAGTGTTCATTATTTTCAAGGGGCTCAAATAAAGCAGATATACTCACCTGATCATCGGTCCAGAGGTGATCAGCCCCCTCCGTTCCGGCTATGGAATGTGTCTCAGCGTCCACACAACCAATGCACCTGCATAACACGTGACGACATCTGTGGTCCTTAGAGCCCTGGAGCCCAGGGGAGAAGAGACTGCAAAGACCAGTCTAGCAGCTTGGCAGGACCATGGAAAAGATGAGTACATCTGCTTTATTTTCGCCCCCTAGACAAAATGAGCACTTAACCCTTTCAGTGCAGGGGTAGCCCCACTGCAAGGGTTAGTTTTTTTAAATTCCCAGAGTTTTTCTTTAATACTTACTTGCAATATATATGTGTTGCCAAATCTTCCCCTGGTGAAGCTTTTAACCTCTGCAATAACGTATTAAAAATCTAATTATGACACATGCATACAACTAAGGAATTAAAAATAATCACAATAGATATTATGTAAGATTTGAGAGAAGCAAAAGGAAACTACAGAGCAATCGCACAGTGTGAATTTTTAGGTATATCACGGCTCCGACTGTGCTGGCAGTTACCAAGCTCATTACTGAGTAACTACATTCAGATTTATTCCCCTGTGACTCTCAATGATTGCGGCCCTGCTACATTGGTCTGTGAGACTAGCACTGGCTGGGACCCATTGAGCCTGATGTCCAGCTAATGTGGCGGATTTCTTATTTTTAGCTGTGTAACCAATTACCTCAGACATCCTCTCTCGGTGTTTGCCTTCCAGTCTCTCTTTGGCCTTCTGGAATCGGTCATGTTCATTTTCATCATTGGGGACTTCCAGGTACTTGTCCACAGCGTCTGGGGTGCTTGCAGCGGTGGTAGGAACTACAAAGGGAGAGGAGAAAACGTGGCAAAAATCACACAACAAACTCGACATCCAATCGATACAACAACTCCAGTGGAACGTTTATTGGTTGTTAGAGCATGCAGCCATTGTATTAGATGAGGATGAAGATAATAGAATAGACAGAGGCCACTAAGATCAGCCATCTTGTCCTTCTAGCAAATGCCCCCAATGGCCGCTAAGATCACCCATCTTCTTCCTCTAGCAAATGCCCCCACTGGCCCCTAGGATAACCCATCTTCTCCTGATGTGGAGCTGCAAGCGGAAGGACAATAGCTTTATTCTCTCTCTTTATATATATATTATATATACACACACACTGTACATTGATATGCTATCAAATTTTAAACATTATCATCTGTACACTGTTTACATAGCAAGTGAAGCACAGCACACAATATTCTCCACATCGGGGAAAAATAATTGGTATTGCGGCAGTATTCTGGAACATTGCAGGTCACCAGAAAGTTACACAGCAAAACCCTCCTGCATTCCTGATCATTATGTTGGGAGATTTTCTCCAGCTAGAGCAGAATATTATTTGCTATTGCAATTTATCTGCCTTTGATGTTTATACCATTTCCAAAACGCTGAACTATTGCCCACTGTCAGCAGCCAAACAACCTAACAAAATGATCCATTTTACAGCACCCATGGTGTTAAAGAACTCCGGGCAAATGTATGTCTTCCATTTAGTCCAAACTGTATTTGGGAAAGTGCTGAATTTATTTTAAAGGGAAATGGAAAATGATCTGGGTCACTTTTATGTAAGTATTTTTAGACATTTTAAATGGGGACGGACACACACACCTTTGATTCCCAAAGATTCAATACATGACAAACAATTATGGGTCAGCTAATGGCAAAGTTTGCTTTCAAATTCCCTTTCTGTCTGATTAAAACCTCCCACTGAGCCCCCTGATCAGGGATGAGTCACTGCTGTGACAAACCATAGGAGTTCTGAAAACAGCAGCCGATTTTCAGAGTTCCAGAAAACCCTGCAGCATCTGAAGATCTCTATGAAAGTACCAAATACTACAATAAAACTGATGTATTAATGTCCATGTTTCCTTTCCCAGAAAACTCAAACCAGGGACTGCTAGAGAGACAGCTGTCAACATTACCAAGAGACTGTTAGGGTGTTAAAGTAAACCTGTGCAGAAAGCATAAAAAGCATGCAAATCAGAAACCTCAAGAGACGCGTCAGGTGATTTTTCCCGGGCAGAAAGTATTGATGCCAGAGATAGTCAGGCATTTTTAGAAAGTCCACAAATGGCAGAATCCATATTTTGCAGGTTACTTTCATTATTGAAAGAAAAAGTTTGAGAGTTTAATATTACTATAATATAGGATGCAAAATAGTTAGCCAACACTGCTAAATTTAGTTTGACCATTTACACTTTGTTGACCATTTGTCACAAAAGGTTTAAATAATTAGAAATACCCTGTTGAACATTGTTATAGCATCCCTTATTTTAAAGGTAACCCCTGACTAAGAAATCATAACTTACATCAATGACTAAATATGAAACTTTTACTAATCTGAAATCTAAGAACTGAATTTTGATCGGTTGCTGTAGTCTGCTACATGTGGCGCTATCATTGCTCCTTGCACAGAAGTTTGACGAGTGGCAGAAAGCCTGCACTGTGACAGCATACCAGCGGAAAGAAAACACATTTTGTTTCCTGAAATTCTCCTCCGGCAGACCTACCTACGGTCTTGCAATGTATTCGGATCTGATTTTCAAAGGCATACACCCACGCTACCAAAGTACAGTACTGTAAAGACAATGAGTAGTTACAGGTCTAGATTCCAAATCTGTCATGACTGACAAACTAGTCTAGAGATTGTTACAGCACTCTGCACCAAGCTAACCTATATTTATCATTGAATGATTTAAGAAAGCGAAAAAGAAAAAAAAAAACACACACAATGTGTACCGTTCTTTTGTAGGGCATTATTTCAGCATATAGAAGAAAATACACCTTATTTAGAGAGACGTGGTGTCATTAGATTTCAGAAAAATAGAACAGCTACAATTGAACAGGAGAGGAAGACAGGAGTCATTAGAACAAGAGGTAATAAAGCTGTAATTACAGATCAAAATAACAACCAGATTACGGCTTTGTTCTCTAACAAGCATCCCCATGGGATGGTGTGCAATAATTATAAGCAATACTATTATTACCCAGGTATTTGGGGGTTTTTTCCAAGGCAATAAAGGAAATATTAAACAGGATGTATAGTTTTTTTCAGTACATTTTTGGGCTTTGAATAAAGTGGGGAAGATGTAAAGCCCATCTTTATGCAAAATTACCCACCCACTGAGCAAAGTTTATTCCAAAGGGCCAGTGTCATGTGTCCCTTGCTTGAGGCTCTTCCTGTAGTGAAGCTCAGTGATCAAGCACTTGGGTCCAAGCATGCCATCGACAGGTCTTGTTGAGACATTATGCCCCTGCAGTGTCCTAGAGGACCTGGCCACTGGACAAACAATGTCCAGAAGCAGCAATGTAGGCAGCCGAAGGACCCTCCCAATTTAAAGTCCAGAAGAGAGAAGACTAGAGATCCAACATGTCACGTGAACATGGATTTAAATATGTAAATGGGGCATTTAAATTGGTCTTATTTTAAATTTCTGCAGTGATTATTATTTGTGGGGAAGGGAGAGGTCCAGAATACATCTTTAACATTTTTGTCATTGACATCATTGGAGAGATCTCCCCTCACCTCCTATTACACCAAAACAAGAAACGAGGGGTGCGGTCATCACTGGAGCAAGAAGGGGGATCTCCCTAATATGGACCAAGATGGCAATAAAAACTTACAAAAGCATTAACCCTTACCAAGTCTATTCAAAAACTGGGAACAACACAGGCCTCATTCCAAAACAATACCACCATGCTGAGCTTTGCTTGAGTCACAGAGCACACCCCGTTTGCAAAGAAACTCCCTACTACTGGGATTCCCATAAATCGTTCTGGGAAAATAAGGAGCGCAAGATCTGGGCACACTGAGCATGAAGTCAAGTTTTTGGGAGGAAGTTCAGTCTTTTTTGTTACTTTCATCATTAAATCCCAGAATTCTTTATTGAATTATGACATTAGCATAGTGAAAAATGAATAGGGTTATATGGAAATTCTCCAATCTTGACACTCACATTTATCAGCTCTGTACTACTTCCTTGACGCTCATATGGCTGTATCACATATTCTGCCCGATTTCTGAGAGCAGTGGTGAAAGGTTAAACTCATGCATTGCTAAGTACAGTGATACAGAGCTTAATGACAGCCATTTACCCTCTATTACTATGAAATGAACCTCTGCAGAGTGATCATTACTAGGCAGGTTAACACTGAGTTTCTCTCCTCATTCAGCACTGAAGAAATTATACAAAAACACATTAAAAAAACTATATATATTCATTGGCCACAGTTGCATAAAATCAAGCACCTAGGCATGCAGACTGCTTCTACAAACATTTGTGAAAGAATGGGTCGCTCTCAGGAGCTCAGTGAATTCAAGTGTGGTACCGGGATAGGTTGTCACCTGTGCAATAAGTCCATCCATGAAATCTCCTTGCTACTAAATATTCCACGGTCACCTGTTAGTGGTATTGTAACAAAGTGGAAGTAACTGGGAACAACAGCAACTCAGCCACAAATTGGTAGGCCATGTAAAATGACAGAGTGGAGTCGGCGCATGCTGAAGCGCACAGTGCACAGAAGTCGCAAACTGTCTGCAGAGTCAATAGCTACAGACCTCCAGTGCGTAAATCGCTTCATGGAATGGGTTTCCATGGCCGAGCAGCTGCAGCCAAGCCTTACATCACCAAGTGCAATGCAAAGCGTCGGATTCAATGGTGTAAAGGAGGTCGCCAATGGACTCTAGAGAAGTGGAGACGTGTTCTCTGGAGTGACGAATCACGCTTCTCTGTCTGGCAATCCGATGGACGTGTCTGGGTTTGGCGGTTGTCAGGAGAACGGTACTTGCCTGACTGCATTGTGCCAGTAAAGTTTGGTGGAGGGGGAATTATGGTGTGGGGTTGTTTTTCAGGAGTTGGGCTCCTTAGTTCCAGTGAACAGAACTCTTAAGGCATCAGCATGCCAAGACATTTTGGACAATTTCATGCTCCCAACTTTGTGGTAACAGTTTGGGGATGGCCCCTTCCTCCCCCTTCCTGTTCCAACATGACTGCGCACCAGTGCACAAACCAAGGTCCTTAAAGACATGGGTGAGTGAGTTTGGGGTGGAGGAACTTGACTGGCCTGCACAGAGTCCTGACCTCAACCCGGTAGAACACCTTTGGGATGAATTAGAGCAGAGACTGCGAGCCAGGCCTTCTCATCCAACATCAGTACCTGACCTCACAAATGCGCTTCTTGAAGAATGGTCAAACATTCCCATAGACACACTCTTAAACCTTGTGGACGCCTTCCCAGAAGAGTTGAAGCTGTTATACCTGCAAAGGGGGTGGGACACCTCAATATTGAACCCTACGAACTAAGACTGGGATGCCATTAAAGTTCATGTGTGTGTAAAGGCAGGCGGCCCTAATACTTTTGGCAATATATATGTATGTGTGTGTGTGTGTGTGTGTGTGTGTCTACCCCTGAGCCAGTAAGTTAAGCTTTATTCAGTTTAATTAAGGCCATAGGCTACATGATTGAGAAACTGACTCAAACTCGCAACCATTTGTGAGAGAGAATTCCTTCCTGAGGAAACCAATTTGGACCAAGGGGAAAAAAAATTGAGCATAGAGTTCTTTTATTTAGAAAAACTATAGTCATTGCAAAATTAATAATTTTCCTATTTACATCTAGCTGTTTTAATTTAACAAGGTATGAAAGGAATATTATATAGTTATACATATGGCATTATTTAATGACTCTCGCCTATCTATGAGTGTTTGTTTGGAACCTAAAGGAGCAATAAAATCTGAAGTATAACAACAAGTGGAAAGAATGCAAGTTCTTGACAGCTACTAGTAAAATATGACTTTCCTCTAATATGTTTTCTATTACTTTCACCGCCTATTTCCCCAAAAAACACCATGCGCCAGCCACATAAAATATGAAGTTAATTTCAGCATTTATCACCTTAATTAGCTTTAGTAAGTGCATCTTCATAAATTTCCACACACAAACTCTTCCAGGGGAACCATAATTATCTTCCTGAAGACAAACTACCAAAAAGATTCAGCTTCCAAAGAGTCCCAAAGGAGGAAAGTGTTAGTGCCTTGTAGCGTACATCCAAACTGTTAGTCAACACACAGGAGGTAATTTACAAAGACACGTGTAGCAAGAGGCAGTGCAGAATGGGACATGGCTGGAAAAAAAGACTAATCATTTCCAGCTTCTTTGCTTTAATCCCTCACCCTAGTGGTAAGGCAGCTTGAATTACTTAAATGCCCAAAGTAAAATCTGTCTGAGTTCTTGGCTCCACCCACAAGTCATGACCATTACAAGGGGTCTTACTTCTGCTTTTGTAATCTTCAAAAAATTACATTATAGAGACAGTAATAGGAGTTACATGCCCTTGTTTGCAGTGAAAAACTAAGATGAACTTCACAGCAATTGTATTTGTAGGAGGCCACAAATTAGATTAAATACCAGTTGGGGATTCAACATCAATTAAAAAGCAGAATAATCAATTCTGGGTGCAGTGATCCTAAAGAGAACCTGTACTTTGCCCATGCAGAGCAAAGCAATAGGCGGCAAATTTACGTGACACAATTTTCCAAGCTGTACATGCCTTCGTTTCAGTCCCTCGCCTCTCCATTTGGCCGCCGAGAACAAAGAAAGGAAGCCTTGGAGCTTACATAGGGCTGACAGTGTTGGGTGATTGAGCAGCCAATCACCAGAACTGTCTGTACGAGGAAGGCGCGAGAGTCACATGCTCCCCCATAGCCAGAATTACCACAAATGTCTCTTTTGCCCAGGCAGCCGAATGAAGTGGCAGAGGGACGGTGAGTATGTGCAACTGGGGAGGGTGGCAATTAAGTGAACTCATGGTTTGGTCTGCGTGGGCTTTAGCCAAACCTTTTTAAGGTTTTGGATAGAGTGAAGAAGGCTCAGAACCAACAAGGAAACACTTAATTGCTGTCTGTAACCCCATTTGGAAGATTTCTCCCACCTAATAGTCACACAATCAGCAATAAAAACAGGGTTTAGCTTTCTAGAAGAGTGAGGAAATTATTAGGGCTGGTAATGATTAAAAATTTCCTGTTCGATTAATCAAATTTTTTTTAAATCGATTAATCGATTAATTATAACGCACATACACATCCAACTACATTGGCCTATACACATACAGCACAGCAATAAAATGAACTAGGATCACACTAATCCAGCACGTTATTAATCTCACGTGCCCCACTCAATATGGCCGCCGCTTGAGTGGGGCAACTCAGAATAATAATGTGCTGGATTAGTGTGATCCTAGTTTATTTTATTACTTCATTGCTGTGCTGTATGTGTATAGGTCAATGCCCGGGATCCCAACCTGAAATAAGCAATTTCAGGGAGGTGTCCCTCTCATTTCAGGGAGGTGCCATCTCCCCCCCATCCACAGAGGGGGGGTTCGGGGGGGGGGCTGGGAGACAGCACCCCCCTGAAATGATGGCAGATAGCACAGGAA
>NW_017306867.1:495579-515130 GCF_000935625.1 Nanorana parkeri | reverse complement strand
GCCCCCTGCTGCTTTCAATCACCAGAAGAGGACCTGATAGAAAAATTCAGGTCCCCCTCTGCTGATTGACAGCAGCAGTGGGCGGGTGCTTTAGCTAGTTTTCTATTGGCTATTGCAAAGTGCAATAGCCAATAGTAATCTAGCTATGCAATCGTATGCCTTTTTTTTTCTTTTCTGACTGACGGTCAGGCCGCGGCTCCCGATGTCAGAAAAGAAAAAAAAAAAAACGATCCCAGGGAAAGGTTTAATCTGCTCGATTGAGCAGATTAACCTTTCCGGTAAAAAGTGTCTCTCCCGGGCGGCCGGGAGAGTTAGGATGTGTACTCACCGGCCCAAGCAGCTCCATCAGGTAACAAAGGGAAGGGGGAGGAGTCCAGTGACGTCACAGACATCGACATCACCGGACTCCTCCCCCCTTCCCTTCGTTAGCCGACAGAGCCACTTGCGGAAGGGGGAGGAGTCCGGTGACGTCGATGTCCGTGACGTCACCGGATCTCCGACGGAAGACCCGGAAGCCGGCGAAGAGGTGAGTACGGAGCCAAAGAACTTTGATTGATCAAAATAATTTTGATAGATCAAAAAAATTCACGATTAATCGAGGGATTAATCGTTAATTTCCGCAGCCCTAGAAATTATAGAACATACGTCAGGGCAATACTGTTGTCTGTATCTCCATTTGGTTTGAGATTTCCCCTCACTTTCCTTCAAGTTGACAGGTGTCACACCGAACAGAAAAAGAGGGGAAATCTAAATGGAACACAGACAGAATTAAAAATCTGCCACTGATATAAGCAAAAAACATGCACCTGACTTAAATTAAAAAGATATTGCTAATGATGAGATAAATGCGTTGCATTATATATAATGCTGCATCTTGGAATTCAGGTAAAGCAATGCAGGGTCACAAAATTAAGACTAGATAATGCACATCTATTGATAAATAAATCAGAGTGAAATCTGCACTGTATATCTCCTAAATTAGTGTGCATCGTCTTTGTAAATTCCCCCCACGGGATGCAGACTGGTTGTTTATCGTGCTTCCACAGAAAGCCGTTAATAAGACACAGTGGTGACAGAGGAGGTTAACACCAGGAACTTGGGTTAGTTACAGGGCAAGCCAGTTTCGAGGAAGTGACTAGTTATTGAGAGCAGAGGCTGTGGCAACAGGCTGCCACAGGTCAGGGAAGTCCACTTACTGACGTTGCCACACACTGCCAGGCAGTAGTCCTCGGACTCAAAGTTGTTGCGGTTGCCGCCGCAGCCTCCATATATGAACGGTACGCATTTCCTCTCCGTGACATCATAGTACCATCGGGTGATCATTGCTCGACAAGGGCCAGTCTCGGCTTGCTCAGAACACACCTCTATTTGCAAAATGCGGAGGAACCCAATTTAGTTTGAGAGCAGCATGGCATAAAAACACAGCTAAAACAATTTTCAGGTCTGGTCCACTAAAAACCAATATCTTAATTAGGGTGGATGCTGATCCACTGATTTCTTCTAGCTATTAAGGACCCCAGGAGAGAGACAACAAAATCCAAAGAGGCAAAGCCAATAGACATTTGTCTGGTGTACTGATCTTGACACAATGGAGCCCCTGAGAGATAAAAGAATCCATGTAGGGTTTTAACTAGTTGGCATCTGCCTAAAAAAGAAAACAAGTTTTGTGTGGACTATACCTTTAAGGAAGAATTCAATTGGAGAGCTGTGATTTCCTAGTTGGGATGAATCTGAGCGCGCTGTGGTGCATATAAAAATAGTTCTCAGTTTTCAAGATGTGTGCACAGCTGCACTACGGCACTGCCAATTAATGCCATATTTCCAAACCACAAAGACAATTTGCTTTATAGAGAGAAAATGGCATCAGATTATTACAATTCACTAGAAAGAGCCATTTACATTTGCAATTATCAAAACAAACTGCTTGCTATAAAACCCATTTCAAGCACTCTGATAGACTGAACAAAACCACAGTTGTGCATGATACTCCTCATGTTTAAGAGCTCCCTGTAAATACACCACCTGACCATGACGATTACATTTCCTTTTGTCTGGTGATCTGCCAGCTCTGACCATTGGATTGCTGGACTAAGCAGCAGCTAGATACTTCCTGGCAGACCAGGAAAGCCCTCAGAATCTCTGCTCTATTGTTGGACTGGAAGGTACTCGCCATCAGTACAGCAAGTCTAATCTTAAATACTGTTATGCTTCCAACAGTGCAAGAAAAAATCAGCAGTGAAGGACACAATCATTTGTAGCTGTGAGGAGGCCACCATGTTGGTGGAGACACAAGCTATCATTAAGGAGCTCCTCTTGTTGCTAGACCATCAGTGTAATCTCATCATCAGTGGCAAGATTGGAAAGGAGGAGTGCCTAGACAGTATAATGTATAAAAGTGCTCTCCTGCTTCTAATCGACAATTACTTGTTAATGGTACAATTTTTCTGATTGTTCAACAAATTTAACTGTGCTAATAAATCCCTGTTAGCCAAACTTTAGGTTTTAGGTATATATTTGCCTTAGTAAGGTGATTGAGAATCCCTAATACCCAACACCTGCAACATTATTTTTAAGTAAACAATATCAAATATATGTTTGCAGGGCCTCTGTCATAGAGATGCATGCCTGATCAGAAACTACAACCCTGTACACTATTGCAATGGGAAATCTAACAGTGTAACCACTGCAGAGTACTAAAACGGTTCCTTTACCCAGCAGCAGATTTTTTCCCTCTAGGTTTGTCCCTGGAAGCACACAAAAAGACATCCCTTGACAGTACTTTCAAAGCAAATTAACAGATTCAGCCAGTGTTCAGCATTTGGTTGTCTCAGCAGACGAGAAACTAAGGCAGCTGCTACAACCAAAGACAAAACGGAATAGGGCAGAGGAACTTATAATATAATATGCTGGACTTTTGTATTCGGACAGCAGCAGGTTTGCCGCTGTCATAATACCTGAACAGTGATGGCAGGTGATTGGCCACCATCACAGTTCAAGCTGACAGTTACAATCAAAGAAAATTGTAAGTTAGATACCCATCCATGGATTTTCAAGCAAAATGGAAAAAAACATAGGGTGGGGCTCTGACTCTAGTGTTCTACTTGAATTAGAACACAGTCTTAACTAGGGATACACCGATACCATGCTAGCGGAAGTGACAGTATCGGTACGGATACTGGTATATTTCGGCAAGTACCGAAAGATAAATATCAGTACTCGTACTCAATACCAAAAGAACGGTATTGGTCGATCCCCAATCTTAACAGCAGCAGGTAAGGGAACTGTATGGGATCTTCACCAAACCTGAAACTAAGACATCTAAAAAAAAAATGATAGTAGACCAATGACACAGACTGCTTAGGATGGATGTTAATATGATGTATATGAATTTTATAAAACAAATACATTCTATAATTACCTCTTACAACTTCTTCCACGGATTCCGTGGTGGTGGTAGTGGTTGTGGCAATGCTTGTGGTCCTCTCAGTGGCTTCTTCAAAGATTTCCTCAGGCTCCTCCACATCTTCACCATCATCTTCGTCATCATCAACCTCATCCTCCTCCACTTCTACCACATCCTCCTCCTCCTCTTGACGGCCTTGTACATTCTTGTCATCACTGCAAAACAAATTACATTTTTTTTTAGTGTATATTTAAGAAAAACAGAGAAATTTCCTCCTGGATATACAAATGTGCATGTACAAATAGGAAAATATATTTAGGGTTTTATTTTATCAGTGACAACAGGTGAATTGTCAAAGCAAGGAGGACACATGAAACAGAGCAGTGCTATTTTAATTTTCTTAAGTGCCATAATCTACATTGCCCACTCAGCTTTGTAAACTAAATTAAGGGTCTATTTATAAAAAACTTGCAGAGCCCTACGAATATCTGTGAAGACTCATTTTGTGTGAATAATGACAAAAACAAACAAACATTCTTAATATAGTTTATTTTCAGGCAGAATGTACAGTTATGTAATTCAGCATTATGGCCAGTAGATGGAGCTTTGGAACAAAGGTAATAAGTATCTCCTATGTTCACTGATAATTCTCAGGACAATGGGCCCTGCAAAATGTTTATAGATAGACCAATAGGTTATGGTATAAAGAGCCTTGGCCGTACACTGTAGGATGTGATTCACCTTGAACACTCAGAGAAAGTACCAAACCATGGCAAGACATCGCACATCCTGCAAACCTTCTGGTTTGCAGGTCAAAGAAGGTGATGCCAAACTCTGCACAGAACTTTGTCTGAAAAATCACAAGATTTCAAGAACTAGGATCAGCACGAAATGTGAAGAAGAGTGGAGTACATCTAAGTTTCTTAAAGCGACCTTGTTGCTATGGTAAATACCATATAACAAAGCCATACCCGTATAAGAACTCAAATACTTACCTCCCCTGCTTTCTGCACTGCCAAATTCAGCTCTGATGCGGAGAACTCTTCTGTGAACCTCCGCATTGAAACCAACACTTCCATAGAAATGTTCATCTCATGGTTCCCCTGCAGCTCTCCATCTATTACAAGATACCGAAGTGACATGGAGGTCAGCAAGGAAAACCAGTGAGAGCTGCAGGGTACCCAGGAGATGGACAATCACAAAACTGTCAGTTTCCCTTCCTACTTCTGCACAAGATTTGCCAGCGTAAGAGTGGAGTTTGGCACATGGGCAGCAGGAAAGGTACACAGATATATATATTTTTTTCCACAGGTTGCTGTCTAGGACCTTCATTGTGGAGGTCTTACATCTTGTTCCTCTGACACTGAGACAACAAATGAGAGACACAGGTATCACTGAAACAGGAAGACACAGGCAGCAATAAAAATCAGACAGAGGTTCCAAGCCTTCCCAACTAAAAAAGGGTTTTGTTACTCTATCCCCACTGGAGACAATTCCCATGAATTCCTGCCTTGGGAAGGAAGCGACTAGAAATCTTCCAAATGGAGGCACAGGCAGCAACAGAATAATGTAACAAACGTCGCAAGTTCCTTTCAACAATACAAAAAAAGGTTTTGGCTGGAGATGGACCTTGAGAGAATATTCTGATTTTCACTGTGTTGTGCTATTAGCATGACGTAGTGAAGGGAGTGAAAGCAAATACAATATTTGTAGGGTATGCGGTACTTAGACCTGCGAGTTTTACATGATCGCTAAAGGCTTCTCCATTTAAACAACAGCTAGCTTTTCAATTACACCTAAAAGGTGCAAGACTTGCACAAACCGGCTCCTGAATAACCATTATTGGCATCAACTGTTATACGAACACGCAAGTTCTAGGTTTGCACCTATGATGAGGGGATGGGGAGTGGGCAGCATCTGAATAGAGGTAGAAAAAAAAGTGGAAAGGAAAACACATCCCGGCTAGCTGATCCGTGAACAGGCTTGGCCAAAATGTGTAGGTAAAGACCTACAAACCTATGAATATTCCTTGCCCTAACCATGAATGGGTGAATGTTCTCTTATTTCTGTAGGTACCTATTACGGTATTCTTTTTTTCTTAAAAAACACAACATTTACAGAAAAGTGCTAAAGTGAAGCAACTTTTAAGCATCATGGCAAGGCTAATAGCAGCTTATGAATTTCAATATTCAAGTCTGGTGTAGCCCAAAAGCATCTGCTTCTCTTGTGAAATTGCTAAAAACTCATGCATTAATCCCCCCATTCTAATGACAATATAATTTCTGAAAGCTGCTGAAAGAAATCAAGTAATCAATTATTTTCAAGAGCCTTTTTCCTCCCTTCTTAGTCAGGATTCATTAAAGAACTGTAACTTAGTGCAACACTTGTTCCCAGCGGGATTCTGAAATAATAATCCAAGCAGCCTCCGGGGTCACTTTTTAGATCTTTGATGTCTTAAACTCCAGTTTTTTACCTGACAAAGTTGAGCAAACCATTTAAATGCTTAATCCTTACATTTTTCCTACGTCTAAAAGCAACACTTTGCCTTTAGTGTTGCAAATCGTTTTATGAGCCGAATATAAAGTTGGGAAAGTGTACTTGGAATATCTGCAGCTCTCTCTTTCAACAAAAGGACATGAAGAACACTGGTACTTGCACACACATCGTTATATTTCACACTTTATTTTAATCAATAAGGCACGTCATACTTTATACTGAACCCATGGTCTTATGTAAGGGATTAAAATACAATAAATAGAAGGCACATATATGTGCCTTTATGTCAACTTGAATCACTTGCATTTACATAGCAGTTCTCCAGTTTTCTGGGGTCCTGAAGCTTTGTAATATTCAAACAGCAACCACCTCCGACAGCACTTGTAGTCATCGGCCCCTGCCCTCCCACTTCTGTATTGATGCGTTGCTAGAATGGGTAGCCCTACTAACAAAATAGGTGTGGGTCATATGACGAGTGTTGGAAATGCAACAGCATACTGATTGTATTACTGACTGTAATTATGTATTTTGAGCAGTAGATGACGCTGTAGTGCAATGCTAGTCTATGTTAGTTTTCTATATGCATACTTATCTATTATATATACAGGAAGCTCTGTATGCTGATAATGCTGTATTCCGGTATACATACATGTAATGTCTTGCTAACCAAGTAAAACTTAATTCAGCATTCCTCAAGAACTCAGTGCTTCATCTAAACACATAACCAACAAGGAACAGATCAGAGCAAGAAACCAAAGGCAGAGGTCATTAGTTGTATAGCCCTGTGACCCAGAAGACTGAATGAATGGCAGATATGTGATAATTAAGCTAGATGTGCCTGTTATTCATATGTGCCTGCAGATGCATATCACACTGTATATAAGAGTTCCTCTTGCCTGCAAGGAATAAGAAACTACTCTGCCTGAGGCTCCATCTAAGGCATCGCTTATTACAAAGGAGACTACAGGGTCCATTTATATATCCACAAGACACAGCACTTGCAAATGTAGAGAGCAAATATGGCTGCCCCAATGTACAAAGATAGTTGTGACTTTTTGGCACTTGTACAGGCTCGCGGACCCACTGTTGGCCCATTCTACAACACTGAATGGCTGATAGGTGACAGCTATCCTATTGTGTACCTGTTGATTATAAATGGATTGAATGGTCATCCTTTTGTTTGTTAAAGGCAATCCAAGAAAACGATGGTGATGGAGAAAAATACAAGGCAGGAGATTGGGAACCAGCTGCTGTTTCTAATTGCCAGTGTTCTACTAATACTGAAAGATCAACGGTGGTGGATGTTGCATTTGAACCTCAAATAGCTTATTCAATAGAACAAATGTAAACACTCATGCAGGCCGATAGGATGAGAGAGCAGAGTGACAAAGAGAGGAGTTCACCAATGTGCTGCTGCTCTGTTCACTGTCCAGTCACAGGTTGGGGAGAGCCTAGACCTGTGTTGCTGAACTATATGAGAGGAAAATCAGGCAGTCTTCTGTCCTGCCAGACAGGGCAGTCTTCTGTCCTGCCAGACAGGGAATATAAATCCATTGGCAGATAGAACAACTCCTATATGCATATTTAGTGGTTTGCCCGTAGTTCAGTTCTAAAGACCGGCTCTACCTATTATCTCTATACAGGGTGAAGTATTTCAGGATTCAATTCCCCTTGTGTACCTACAGGCAGATCAGTCAATTGTAAGTTGAGCAGCTGTTGTCACCAGCCCGTGAGCTCTCTATGTATTCCAACATATAGTCTATTGCAGGGCAGGTCACCACTGTTCCCCTAGTGCAGGTGTAGGCAACCTTGGCTCTCCAGCAGTGGTGAAACTACAAATCCCATCATGCTTCTGCCTCTGGGAGTCATGCCTGTGGTTGCAGGCATGACTCCTGCCAAGGTTGCCTACCCCTGCCCTAGTTGATTCCTGTTCCTCCAATAGATTCTTCATTGGAGTAAATGGAAAACGCAGGCTTGATTGTCCATCTGTTACAGCTATGTCAGGAGGACATCTTCCCTGACTGGGACCCTAAGCAGCAGGTAAACTCCAGACTCAATCCATTTTTAAAAACAAACAAAAAAAAGTGTTTTGTGCAGAGTTGCTCTGTAAATGTTAGAAGATATATTTTCTCAGAACAAGAATGATCTGTTTCATCTGAAAAAAGAAAACATTTGAATTGTTTATTTTACAGTCATTTAGTGAGCCCTTGAGAAATGACTATAGGAGCGGACTCCAATCCCGCATTGGCTCATCTTTCATTCTCCTTTGAAAAGAATGACAAATGATTTAAAACCTGAAATGAACTATTAAACAGAGAGAGAATGCATTGCTTATTTAGTGTGCCTTTGTTTCCTCAGCCTGGCAATGCCTATCGGACGCATTAATCTCTGAAAGAAGTTTGCTCTTCCGCATTTCAATGTTTTCCAGAGTCTATATTCTCAATTAAGATGTACAAAGCGTCCTGCTTATGAATGAAAGGCAAATTCTCGTCTCCAGTGTTATTGAGCTCTATTAAGAAAGAAAGGAGTCAGAAGCAATATGCACCCACTTATAAGAGATTAGTTTATTCTTGAAGGAAGAACAAATTGGCTGCGATAATAAATGGGTGGCACAACGAGCGCAAACTGAACATTTCCAAATTCACACTTCCACCACAAGCAACCACAGGGGTACCCTACATGGGCACCAAGGACCGTATGACATGGTCCATGGGTAATGCTGGCCAATTTAGGTGATACCATCAGAACAGACAACTAGGTGTGGTTAAGCCGATTAGATAAAGTCTTTGATCTCGGCTTATATTCGGGACGGCTTATACTCGAGTATATACGGTATACGTTTTTTTTGACTAGGACAATGGAGTTGCCTACCAAAGCTGCCTGCTTCTTTACTTGCATGAAAATGGTAACAAATCGATCATTGACATTTTGCTATTCACGATTGACAAATGTTGAGAATAGCCATTTGTGGTTCTCTAGGGGATGGTTTAAATAATTAAAAGGGAAAGTACATTAACGCCTTATCAATGCGGATGAAAAGCCATTTATGTCTATAGATACTAGGGATGCACTGGTGCGGATACTCGTACTCGCCCGATGCTTATCCCGATACCGGAACTTTAGGTATCAGGAAGCCGGGCGGCGTGAAATGACTCACCGCCCCTCTTAATGATTAGTCGGGAAGCTGGCCAATCAGGAAGCCGGGCAGTGTGTCATTCCTGGTCACCTGGTGAGTGGGAGCATGGAGCTGGCTTCCCGGCTAATCAGGAAGCCAGCCCGGCTTCTTTAATGGGACTTCCAGTATTCAGCATCAGTGAGTACTGTACTGAACAAAATATATCAGTACTCAGTTCGGTGCACCTCTAATAGATACCTTTGAGGCTATAACACATAAAAGGGTCCTTCTGTTATAAAAGGATCGTACTGTAACTAAAAGCACCAACACCTCATACACTTCCATCATATGTAGGAGGAACATAAACTACTATATTCTACTATATAGTGATCTCAGATTTTCTCCACTGCTCGGGTTTACCCTCTCAGCTAGTGCCCATCATCACCATTGTTCCCTGATCAGCGCACTCTCCAAGCTTGCTGAAGGCAGATGCTAGTGGCTGGATGAGTTGCAAATGAGGCACATGCTTCAACTAGGAACTGTATTTAGAAAATTAATCTCAGGATCATTCCAATTCTATCAGTATAGTACACACTTTATTCAAAAGAACTAAAGCCCTGATACACATTGGTGGTAACTTATCATAGCAATTGCGAGTGTTTGAACTTGCATGGAATATATTTGTACCAGATTTATGATGCTAGTGTAATGTTGTTGATAAATGAGGTTTCATAGACTCCAGGAAAGAAGACTCGTAACTTCAGGCAAAAAGCTTAACTGTCGCTTCTTGTAGAAGTGGTCATGGGGACTTCTTAAGTTGTCATTGCAGATTAAAAAAGGTGCAAAACACGTGCAGTTGGAAAAGTAGTGCAAGCTCTGCTGAAAACAGAGGCACAAGTCGAAAGACAGATTTGCACATATAAAAAAATTATCTAAGAGGCTAAAACTGTCCCAATTGCTTTGATAAACACCCCCTATTGGCTTTTTATGGCATATAAATAAAATTAAATCTGGACACTGCTTTTGACACTTTCTTCCTTGTACACCCGGACACTACTCAAGCAAAGAGCCAACCTTTGACCACCACTCCTAGGAGAGCTGCCTAAGAAGAATCATTCCCCATACTCTGCTTAAGATCTGATTGAGAATGCCTACTGCACTAAGAGATCCAGCGCCCCAACACCTTTCTTCTACTTCCTGATTCCTTAACAGTACACAGTGACCATCTAAAGGTGCGCCGGGATAACTGTGCATTATGACCTATTCTCAGAATCCCTCTAAATGCAAATTTTTTCACCTTCAATATGTGCCATGGTACACTATGGAGACATTTCCACCTGACTGAGGTCACATGGGGAAGTTGCAAATTGACACTATCCCAAGGTCGGGAGCACAAACAGAGATGTCCAGGGCAACAAAGCTTGCAAACAGGGTCTTCCGTGTATAACTGATAACAAATCTGTTTCCAGCTTCATCTACATTATAGAGCTCCAGAGCTAGTATTTCCTTTTTTGAGAGTCACAATTCACCTCTCTAACAGGATCACCTGAGAGCTGCTGTAGACACTCGGACATATTGTTCTTACTCTGAAAGAACAACACCATCTTTAGATGTCTCTGATGCTACATAACAAAAGAGAACAGTGCCTGGTTATTAGCTGCGTTAAACTCTGAGCACATGACACTATTTCCCAGATTAAGGCCATTGTTCCTGCACACAGCTAGTTCATCACAAACAGCTACAGTTTTATACCCCAATGCCATACGGTGCTGCAGACGCAGCATTCTGGCAATTGCCTTTCAAAGCAATAAGCTGCTTCATCACTTCCTTTATTCCTCCCCTTCACCACTAGCTGGCTGGCTCTCTGCAGCGCTCACAGATCTGTCTCACCCGGACTGTCTGTGTGTTTATAGCCGCTTAGCTGGTAAGAGAAAGCAATTAGCTTTGCGCTGTCGCTGCTGTGCGGTACAGAGCAACGTACAATAAAATGAAAGAGGATGGACAAAAGATGAATAGTAAACACTGTGGCTGGGGACTATGACCTGCAAATTCAGGCACTGACTAGCTATATACATAGCTCCCAACTGTCCTTGTTCTTGGACACAGGTCCATCTCCCTGTCATTATATGCAACTATCCCCACAAGTGTTTAGCATGCTTGCCTTGCAGGACTGGGGTCCATCCAGGGCTTGGTTGCCACTGGGGACATCATCTCTATTGGGATGTTATGTTCTTGTCACATTTGCATAGGTTTGCTCTGGGTGCTCCAGTATTCTCCGACAAGCCAAAAACATACCAGTGAATTAATTGGCCTCCACCCATACTGGCAGCACAGTGTGTGGGGGTGTGTATGACTGTGTTAAGGACAGCAGATTACAGGTTCCTTTGGGGACAGGGACTGATATAAATAGCTATAATTTTCTCTCTATACATTGTGGAAAAAGTGCCAGAACTAAAATATTTATACTACATGAATAAAATAATCAGATCTGTAAAGAAAATTGACTATTTCAATATTGCAAGTGGCTCCAATTCTCATAGTTTATGTTAGAAGCCAGTCTGTAAATGTATTGTCAACGTTTGCATTCAAGCCAAAATATGTTGTTTTCTTGTTTCGCATAGAGCAGGAAAGATTTAAAGTGTTTCGAAACATAATATATATTGCAGCCTAACAATCTTTAAATGTGGTGATTGAATGAGTTTTCTTTTTTTTGGATTTAGATTGGGAGACTGGCCTACCATCTGGGTGCCTCAGCAGAAATAGAGATTCATCAGACCAGGGTAAATTTTTACAGCCTTCAATTATCCAGTTTTGGTGAACATGTGCCCACAGCAGCCTCAGCTTTCAGGAGTGGAACCCAATGTGATCTGCTGCTGTAGAGCATCTGCTTCAAGGTTTGACTGTTCTTTATTGCTCACCGCAAATGTAAAGAGCAGTTATCTGAGCTGCCATATCCTCGTTGATACCCCAAACTGGCCTTGCCATTCTCCTCTGACCTCTCTCATGACAAAGTGTTTCCTTTTGCAGAACTGCTGCTCAATGGATGTTTCTGGTTTTTCAGACCATTAGGAAAAAACTCTAGACTGCGGTGCATAAAAAACCCAGGAGATTAGCAGTTACAGAAATACTAAAAACCAGCGCATGTGGCACCAATGATCATGCCACAGTCAAATTCAGCAAGAACACCTTTCCCCCAATTATACTATTGGATGTGATCAATAAAGGGTTAGTTCATCTTTACATGAAAAATGAAAAAGTATTACCTTCTCACAACACCCTCCTCACCCCCCGCTGCACTTATCTGTAGTCATGACCCTTGCCCAACACCCATGTCAACCCGTTTAATGGTCCAGGTACTGTACTACACTGCCCTGGAGGCCATAAAGCAACATAATGGTTTCAGTGGGGAGCAGTGAATGGTCAACGTGACCATGCTGACCATTGTGAATGTTCTTCTGGGACCTTCCTAAAAGAAAGAAGGATCATTAGAGATTCTCCCAATCATCCACATTGTGGGGGGATGTGATTAGGATATGTGAACTAACCCATTACCTGAAGCTCCTGTCCTGTATCTGCATGATTTTATGCATTGCTCGGAAGCCATGTGATTGGCTGACTAGATAACTACATAAATAAGGTGTACAGATGTATCTAATAAACTGCTCTTTGAGTATATGTTACAGATAGAGCTGCAACAACTAATCAACTAAGTCGATTAAAATCGATCAATGTGCTTTGCGATCCAGTGCGGCCGGAGGGCGTGGCTACGGTGCCATTCAATTCAATGACCCGCCACACCCCCTCCAACCCCACAAAATAGTGAGTTGGCCGCAATTTGAAGCCTGGTTTATTTTTTCTCCTCCCTCACTGTGTTAAGAGGATTCTATGTATACTGTACCAGGCTTCAGATAGATAGAAATGTCTTTCTACCTCTAAGGGCTCTTTCACACGTGTTAAAACCAGGCATTTGAGAAGCGCTAAGGCCCATGTAAGATAAAACAATAGCAACTGCCCAGTACAGTTCACACATGGGCATTAGCATTTTTTCCATGCATGTCGCGTTTTGGAAGCATTGCCGCATCTGGAAGCATAGACTTTTGTTAATTTCACGTAAACGGTGTGCTGGTGACATCCTTTTGAAATCTAGTACATCTTCACAACGCCATCCGTGATCACTACGAGCACCCACCAGGATTTCAAGGAACATCCTATACTGGTAAGGAGTGCAGCAAGACACATATTTCTTTGTGAGTTGGACCCAGCCTGTGGACACCATCAGCTCTGTAGGTTTTCATACTATCCATACAGACAAGTATCAAGAAGGTGTGTGCACATACATAAAATCGGTGGTTGAGACACAACACCTGATCTGCCACAATCAGGTCATGCAAAATGGGACTCTGGTCTGTTTTTACGGACCTGGCAGGAGTCAAGGATAAAATCGGATGTAAACGCACGCACGGCCGTTTAGATCCAGCTGCCCATAGAGTAACATCATGCTTCCGATCAGATCTGCCTGAAAAATGACAGGAGTGCCTGATCAGAATGTTGGTGTGAAAGAAAATTTTGACTTTTTACATGTAGCAGTACATTTATTTGCGCTCTTGATGTGTTTTGTTCACGCATTCTGTGTGTGGTTTCTACAAGACAATCCTCCAGCACACATATATAACACAAGCAAAGCCCATTTTACATGATGTACCATTATTCCCTATGGTAGATGTGCTTATACCTCACCAGCAGACAAAAGGAACTGGGTCACCACAAGGTGTAGATCAGCTGGCACACAGTGCATAAAATTTCTTAAGATAATTAATCAAAGCGCGTGTCCTTTCTGCGCCTTCACTGTAGACCCTCATTTATCTTCATATTCACATTTACACCTGTAATTGGTTCCGTATACAGTGCCGCTTCTTTACCAATACAAATCCCTTCCTGAGGTATTAATTACGAGTCGGTAGCGTGTCAGAGGTGCTCATTACTTTATGAAAGAATGGAAAATACTCATTCCAGATCTTAATGCAATATTGTTTGTTGGCGTGCACATATTGCTAAATCAATAGTACATATCCCCCACCATCGCTGTCTGTAAGATTAAAGAAAAAGTATGTTTTGCATCTCAGTTATGAAGAATATAGATTTACATATTGAAAGCTGAACTCCAGGCAAGCTACTACAACACACAGACAATATACATACAATTGCCATACCTGCCTTGCAGGGAAGGAGACTTGTTTGTTTTTCTCTGCTGCGGTTTAGTAACAAATAGAGGTCTGCTCCCCATCCCAGAGTGTGAATGGACAGTGAAAGGAGAAGAAAAAGACTTATAGGTTTATCTCTCTCTGCTTGTCACTGCTCTCTCCTCCTATTAGTATGCTCTTCGAACCGCAGCACAGATTAGAGGAGGTAATTCCATTTTCCCAAATTCATCTGAGAAGATGGGATTACCCTTTAAAAGAACCTTGCACTGGGAGAGATATGGACTTCCATTGCTGACCTCTACTCGAAATGCTGATTGCTGTATGGAGCAAGTATGCAGAGCCTGAATTTTGACTTCATCATAATTACTTTTTCTACATGCTAGGAGCAGGTCAGTACATATAGGACTCAAAACCCGGACTGTCCAGTTGAATCCGGGACAGGTGGCAACCCTTGTACCGAATCCAGATACAGCCAGGCATCTAGCATTTTCAGAAGGGAATCAGCAATGTCTAACTTCACCTCTCCCTCAATCCAGCTTTATTTAAGGTCCTGTACATACAGGCTTCAGAATGTGGAAAAAATTATGAGCGCAGCAAGTTTTTACAAAATATTTGCAGAGCTTCTAGCAAGCTGTAAGAAGCTTTGTTAAAGCCTTTAAAGCTGAAGTGTAATCTGTTTACATTTTGTTCTCCCTTATTAGTCTGCTAAGTTATTCAATAAAACCATCCATTATATATCTTATCACTGGGTCTCTTTGCTTCTCTATCCAGTGTGGGCAGATCATGGCTGGTGGGAGGGCCAGCAGAGTTCTGTACATAATTTTCTGAAGCAATCACAGCACCCTGCCTCAGTACTCCTCTTAGTCCCAATGCAAGCAGTGCGCTGGCTCCTGGGAGGAGTTTTGCAAATATTAAAATACCTTGATGGGTGGATGTCAGAGTGGAGAAGTGGGTGTTTCCTCGTAAGATTGCACTTGCTTTGCATGTAGACTGTCCAAGGTAGTGCCCCCATGTGACGTCAAGTCTCCATGATGGAAAGAACTGAAATCCAATGAATAAAAGGGGCCAGTCAGGCTGGGGAGGAAAGTACTAGTTGATACTAGAGGTCCTCCAGCCAGAAAATGAGGAGGGCTGTGTCTGATATGCTGCAGCTTCTAATACACATTGTGAGAAGCTGGCAGTGTGCAGTGAAATCAGAAGAAGCAATTTCAGTCCAGGAGAGGAGCCGATACAACTGTGCAAGACTGAAGGGAAGGCAGGAGTTCAGCTTTAACCCTTTCACTGCCATTGGCGTATGCAATACGGCGGAACAAAACCGATTGCAGCTGGCCACGTCAGTGTGCCATACGTCAGTGGCTTTTACCCTTCTGCTATAAGCTTATGGTCGCTTTTCGACCATTAACTTACACCACAAGGGTTCCCCTGTAAATTAATAGCTGTCATCAGTGGCTGAGAAGAGGGCTTTCTGTCCTCCGTGTGCCATTGCAGAGATTGGTTGTACAATGTATGCATGGAAATGTTTGTGCCCTTCGTTATAATTGGAACAAGTATCCCCAGTGGAAGAGTTTCCTCTACTCTTGATGACCAATTTTAGACTTCCCCGGACAGTGGTCACCAGGATTAAAGGAGAACTATGGGGTCAGTGTTTTTCCCCATAGTTCTCCTTGGGGTAACGGGAGGACACCAACTAGCGTCCTCCCGTTACCCTAAGCTCAGTACACCGCGAGCTACAGCTCGCTGTATACTCAGACGCCGCACCTGGAGCGGATCCCCACTTAGATGACGGGATCCGCCCAGTTGCGTGAGTGACAGCTGGCTCTGCCTATCTAGAGGCAGAGCCAGCTGTACCCGCCCCCTCCCCCGTCCGTTCCGGCAGTCAGCGCTGGCAGATCGGAGAGGGGAATCCAGCCCCTCCCCCTGTCACGGCAGAGAGCCGTGACAGGATCGAGAGGTGAGGGAACCCGGTATGTGTTCCCTCACCTCCCGATCTACTGAGCCGACCTGTGACAGTCTCATTGTCACAGGTCGGCTAGAACTATGAGGTGAGTGGAAATCACTCATGTCATAGTTCTCCTTTAATAGAGAAAGTGAATCTCCTTAGTGGGTTCTAACCCTTTGCAACCATTTTATCAAGCTTACTGAAGCTTTTTAGCACCTTTTTAAAGGGTATTTATGGTCAAAAACGTAAAATAAGTATATATTTCTATATTGAATTTCCATACGTTCTATCCCACTCCAACTGGATGTCCATAGGATCTACTTCCTCAATGCACTGACACAATTTCACTCAGCCCTGTGAATATGCACTTCCTTGTGTCACCACACTCACAGAGAGTTTGCCTTCTGAACTACAACTCAACATCTGAACAATGTAACAATGTCATTGCTTGCTGGAAGCAATGCATGGTGGGATATGTAGTCTTGAGAAATGGAGATTGCACCACATCAAGCAGCAGGGAAAGAGACGCAAAGCACACTGGGAATCCAGGAAGTTGATGAAAGTGACGGGCAGATGGAAGGCGGCACTCACTACAGAAAAGGGATTTTATTCCAGTAAGCTTTGATTGTATTATGAAAAACAAGTCTAGTATGTGTTCCTATTACAATGCTGATGTTTTAATAGGATAGTATATGCTGGGACTTTAGAACGCCTTTAAAGTCACAGTCACCACTTCCATTAAAATGTGTGTTTAACCTCCCCAAACTGGAGCTGAAGGGCACTTTAAATGCTTCAACCAAGTTGCTTTAAGTTGACTTAACCACTTCCCGGCCGTTGTAAAAAAACGGCCGGCCAGGAGTTCACTAGATCTGAGCGGGCGTCTTTAGACATCCGCTCAGCCACGCCCCCTCAGGGCGAGCGCGAAATGCCGATTTTTAAAAACAGGCAGCGATGCTATAGGGCCAGCGGATCGCTTGTATGAGGTGCCGGTATGTGCACCCCCCCTCCGCGGCTCCCCCCCCTCCCACTGGTCACGGGCTCCGCTGTGCCCGGTGTGAGCCCGGGACCAGCATATGGCCTCTGTCACAGGGGATCAGAGGGAGATCGGTACACAAACTCCCTCCAGTCCCCTCTCCGCTGTCAGAATGCGGAACTGATGTATATTACATCACTTCCGCATTCTTGTGTCACTCTCCAGCTTCAGATGCTGGAGAGCAGCTGATGAAGCAGATCTCTGCTTCATCAGCTTCTTTAAGGGGGTCCTAGGTGATATTAGGGGTCTTGGAGACCCCTGATGTCTACATAAAGAGGACCTGTCACTTCTTTTGCGTGTCAAAGTACCGCAGCGCTGAATACTGAAAAATGGCCTGGTCAGGAAGGGGGTCTAAACACCTGGTCTTGAAGTGGTTATAGAAGACCACCAGACAGTTAAACATTTAACCCTTGCAGTGGGAATACTCCTGTACTACAAGGGTTAAGTGCTCGTTTTTTTCTAGGGTGCAAAATAATTTCTCACCTGAACCTCACTCAGCTCTCTCCCCATCCGCTCCGGCTGTGAAATGTCCATTAGCATTTCTTTACGTCTAATGCCTGTCATTGGACTTGTATTAGGTGTAATGATGTCATAGGTCTTTAGACCACCAGAGCCCAGGGGAGAAGAGGCTGCAGGGACCAATCTAGGAGCCCAGTGGGACTGAGCATCAGGAGAGTATCTTTTTTTACTTTACACCCGAGACCAAAGCAAGCATTAACCCTTGCAGTGTGGAGGTAGCCCCACTGCAAGGGTTACCTTTTTTAACTAGCTGGAGTTCTTTTTTAAAGTTTTGCCAATGCCTTTTACAAGCTTTTTGCACACACTGTTCTTATGCAGGCTGAAGCCTGAACGTACAAGGCCGAAAGTGACTGTGTTGCACAAACAAAAACAGATTCCAGTAGACATTTTGTGTAGCACAGAACAGAGAATGAAAAGAAAAAAACTGATTGGCTGCTATGGAATTTTCCTCTTCATATGTTCCGGTCGGATTCTGCATCTTTGTCTGTCGGATACAAAAGATGCTTTACATTCTCCAGAGCCATAATGGAAGTAGACAGGCAATGAATACTATTTAGAGGCACTCAATTCTGAGTCAACAACAAGCAAAGCACACCTTCACAAATGCGTGCCTTCAGTGTATTCAGGGAAAAACATATGACATTTAAGATGAATCTGTGCTGTACCCAGCATACTCAGAAAGCTCAGTCCACCTAAAACTAATATTTCTTTTACAGAATTATGCAGGAGGGTTCACTAACCGATTTGTCTTCAGATCCTTTCTGGAGCATATGGTCTAGCACAGGGCTCAAACTTTCCACTCGCCTGCTTGCATTTGGCGAGTGGAAATACAGTGCAGGCGAGTGGAAACTCCTATCAGGCTTGCGGTCGCAGACCACGCTCCTGCTGGGCTGTCTCCCTTCCTTTCGGCCAGGGCTCTTCACTGAGCTCCGGGTCGCTTGTTAGTCATTTTGGTGTCACCCGGGTGCGGGCCGCACCCCCCTTGTGATGCCACTGTACACCACAGTGGTAGACACAAAACTATCCTGGCACTGAAGACCCCATGAAATACCAGCTGGCTATTATTGGGAGGTCTTGGCACTACATAGTATATTGGTAACTCTAAAGGACATAGTCCAATTAGATTGTAAAATTTGTGTGGCCAGTTGATCAGACTTTCCTTAAATGTTTGCACAGCACTAGCACTCCTTGATGGCGCTGACACATATAGGAAATTCCTACACTCATCAGCAACATCTAGGGGTGCTAGTGCTGTGCAAAGGGCATGGACGGAACTTTTATAAAATGAAGCCCTAAGTATCTCTAAAGCCATTTTTTTCATTGTGTATAGAGTAAGAAATGCATAAAATGCTCGTCAAGTTCTTTTTATTTTACCATCTGCATCTTAATGGAGGAATTCCCTTCACTTCCTGTGCAGTGGATGCAACAGGAAATCTCTCCAAAGTGAGGGAAAGCCACTCTTAAGCATGCAACTGGAGCAAGTGTTCCTATTAGAAGACTTTCCCATTATTTCTATTAATCAAAATTTGGGATTTTCCTTCCCTTGCAGTCCGGGCGACAGCTTTCACCAGGACACGCCGATAAAGTGCTTTTACCTTTTTGTGGCATGGTGTCTTGTATCTCCAAGCAGGAAATGCGGTGACACCAGCACAGATCTGGTTCTGTGCTTAGCGTGGTCAGATTAAAAGAGGAAAACGGGAAGTGGCAACGTCCTTAGGTATTTCATATGAACTGACATATAAGGCAATCTTTACAAGATAATGTATTAATCCACCAATGCATACAATAAAATTACATAACATACTAACATACTCTTCAAAGCTGAAATCCAATACAAATTATATA
>NW_017306867.1:482018-493284 GCF_000935625.1 Nanorana parkeri | reverse complement strand
ACACATACACACACACATAAACCTTTATTTATTCCAAGAGTCCTCTGCAAAGTCTAATGATGTCACCTTTGCTTCATTCCTCTTCTCCACCGTTGGTGCAGGATGATCCGAATACACTAAATGGCACTCATGTAATGATGTGAGAGCATCATTCAGTGCAGCAGGACCTTGATAGCACTACTCCAGGGGGGGCAGGTCCATGAAAGCCTGGGCTCAGAGGAGGTGGACTGAATTATGCTGTTCAGCATTCAACCTGGAACACTAAGGAATTTTAGTTGTAAATAAAAGTGCTGATGGGGACAGTCCTTGATTGAAGGCAACTATTGCAGTAAAAGCTGAATTTTGAAATTCCTGGGATGTCAATTCTTGATTTTTATCTTTTTATTTATGTGTAGTTCTGCTTTAAAAGAGAACTATGGCTCAACTTTTTTTGCCATAGTACTTTTTAGGGTCACAGGAGGACATATACTAATGTCCTCCTGTGACCCAAAACTCAGCATATAGTGGGCTGTTGCACGCTATACGCTGACGGCGCAGAGCCCCGCTACAGCCAGGATGGATCCAGACAATATTTTCAGTATCAAACTTGCCGCCTGATTGACAGTTGGCTCTGCCTCTGTAGAGGCAGAGACAGCTGTCGCTGACCCCTCCACAGTCCGTCCCTCCAGTCAGCAGTGGAGGAAGGGAGAGTGGAGGGGGGGAGTCCCTGTAGGGAACGGTGACTGAGAGTCACTGTTCTCTGCCGGGAGATGATCGGGAACTGAGCAATCTGCGGTATGTGATCGCTTAGTTCCCGATCAGTAGAGCCGACGTGCGAGAGCTTCTGTGTCACACGTCGGCTCCAATTATGGGGATGATTGTATTTCACTCTCCCCATAATTCTCCTTAACACTTCATGGTCTGTGGTTTCGGAGGAGAGGAGTGCATTCCTCCTTTGATTTATTTAGGTAGCTGCTTAGCACAGAGACGTCAGCCACTATCTACATTTGCTTAGAGCTCAGCCTTCTGGCACTAGATGGTAAATATGCGATATTCATATTTCAAAAGAAAATGCTATTTTTTTTATTTCTGAAAAGAGAGAGAGAGAGAGTGCGAGAGATTCCTTTAAATGTAAATCTACTGAACGTTCTGCTTTAGGAAACAAATGGAATATTTCCTGGACAGCACTTTTATTTGAATTTGATTTTTCTTGTTCCCTGGAGTTGTGTTTTAATATCAACCAGATTACTTGCCTGTCATACATCGGGTGTTAAAAAGGTAACAGCAAACGGTCTGCTAAACAGGATGGAAGACAGCCGCAGTGCGAGGAGGCGAGATTCATGTCATTGCCTGCCATGGCTGCCGCATTTCACCTCGTGCATTCAGATTTTAAATATACTTTCCCAACTCATCTAAAATGTCATCAGTGTCATCCTGCTGGATTTATGACACAGCTGCATCAAGTCATTTCCTTTCAAAGGTCACTCACAGATCCACCAATGGAAATACCAGCAAAGTGGAAACCGATTTGTCCTTCAAGCGCGCTAAGAAAAAAAAAAAGCCTCTTTACTGCGGCCATCACCTCAATGCAACGCTGAAGAGCAATAAAGCAAGCTGTGCGAATTGATGTTTGGTGTGGCTGGCTCGGAGGGGCTCGCTGTACAGGAATCCACACTGCACCTGCAATGAATTGCGTGCCGACGTGAAGCTGGAGGGCTGACAGTCATGTGCTTCTTCATTGCGCAACCTGCTCACTAATTATCGGTAAGCCGCCAGGCAAATCAAAAGCTCATTCACTTGAACGGTCCATTACAAGCCTTAGTGATTAGCAAATATTTCATCCTGGGGCTGCGGGAGGATGAACAAAGCAGCACTGGATGGGTAGAAGAAAACACACAGCTCAGTTAAAGAACTCCAGCTTATACCATGGTGTTTTCAGACTAAATAACCATACTAGAGCTAATATATATGTATATTTTGTAGAAGCTGAGCAGATATAATAGACACAATTAGTGTAGGTTTGTATTCATTAATACATTTTTTTTATGCAAGCAGACTAGGTATTGGAGTAAAAGGAATGTGTTGTTAGGAGGAGAGAGCAGAGGCAATATTCATTCTGCTGCTCCAGCTTTTACTGTCCAGGTATAAGCTGGGGGAGAAACAAGAGAGCATCTGAAGGCAAAACAGTTTCTGCTACAATCGCTCTTTAGCAAACCTAGAATGACCTGTGTACTCTGTATTAAAGGGGAACTACCGAGAAAGTACAATGTACTCCTCCCAATAGTTTGAGCCGGCGTGTGACACTGCATCTGTCATATGCCGGATCTACAGCTTGAGAACTACGTGATCACAAACCGCTGATCGCTCAGTTCATGGCTTCTCCGTGCATTGATTGCCCCCTCCCCTCTCTCTGTTCCTCCAGCGTTCATTGGAGGGACAGATAGTGAAGGGGGCGGGCACAGCTGGCCCTGGCTCCAGAGAAGCAGAGACAGCTGTCAATCAGGCAGCAGGGGTGGATCTTGACAATATTTTTGGGGTCCTTGCCAGTTGCAGCACGGCTCTCCACTGTCAGTATATAGCGGGCAATAGCCTGCTATATGCTGACTTTGGGTTACAGGAGTACATTGTGCCCCCAAAGAGAACTAAAGCCCCAAAAAAGTTTGGCCATAGTTTTCTTTTAAATGCATATTTGTAAAATAAACACTTTGTCTAAATTGTAAAAAAAAAGTATATAAACTGTATAAAAAAATGAATTCCAGTCAAACATATAAAAAACAAATGAATGCTGTGCTGTATTTATCAAACACTTGTATATGTGTATTTTTAGGATGCAAGCAGAGCAAGTATGTAAATTTGACTTGGTATCAACCTTTAGCAGTCCCTATACAGCAGAGCTCAGACTAGGGAGGGAGAAGCAGCACAAGTAACCAGTCAGTTGTGCTGCAGTGCGAGGAGCATGCCGATAGGAGAAGAAAGTATAGTGACAGAGAGAAGAGCTCATCAGTCTTCTGCTTTTCCTTTCACGGTCCAGTCACATAGTGGGGGTGGGAAGGAGAACTGTAAGTGTAACATAACTGCAGCAGAGCTAAAACAGGTCACCTGCCCTTCCACACCGGGCTGTTCTTTGTTTTAGGAACAAATCCTTAGGCAAGTAACACAGCTATCAGATATGTATATTTCAATGGTGTATTTAGCAGTTTGTCTGGAGTTCAGCTTTAAAGGGAAAGATAGTTGAGCTATAAAGTCTATGCAATTGTGTTTATTTCTTTTTTTACAGTAAATAACTGTGATCAGCTTTAGGTGAATAATCTCATTAGTAGTGCTAATGTTTTACACTGCACAGGCCCCCTGAATGCTGCTATGGTAAATACAGGACCGGTGGTGTCTCTAAAGGAAAGATTTGGGGTTCTACTCTAGTTATTGCCCCCAAAGTAGTCAATAAATGGTCCAGTTATTGCAAAGAATGCTTGTAGGAGTATAACATATAATTACTGGACCATTAATGGGCCAGTTATGACTTGACTGTAATTGTAATTTCTAAATGAGGCTAATTAAGCTCATCAACAGTCCTTGAGTGGTTATATGTGTGTCAGGGAGTATGGTAGCCGTACCATACTCCCTGATACACAGATAACCCCTAGAGGGAGCATCACTAACCTGTACATGAAACAATATGGGGTTGATTCACTCTGCAAAGTGAACATTCGCTTTGTAATAAATAAACCCCGATATTAAAATATGGCGCAACAGCAACAATTAAAATATTCAGCTAAAACTTCACAGTATGTGTTGCATAAATCAGCGCATTACTATCTGTTAAGGCGTGCTGCATTAAGGCAGCCCATTTATTTTGAATGGACTAGCAGCACACCTTTATGCACAGAAAATCAGGCACAACCCCTTTTTCTTAATGCAGTAGTACCACAATACAAGGCATGCGTGTTGTGCTGCACTGCAGTGTTGGTGCATTTCCTGTTACTGTAGTAGTGCGTTGGGGTGCGCTTCAAAATGAATGGCACTGCAGCGCACAATGGTTCCCATATAATGGTAATGTTTGGACTACTTTATGGGGACCACCATTAAAGCGGCGCTAAAGCATATTAAAGAATTTTGGAAACATCTACCAGTGCACCCAATCTGGCTAACCTCTGTGCACTAACCTCCACACACCCTGTCCCCTGTAATGCTTCACCCCCTTGCTTTTTTTCTTCAGGGCTTCCTATTTATGCAGCACCAGTCCCTCCCACATGTGACGCAAGGGAGAAAATCCTATGAGCACTACATTGCAAAGCAAGAAGTGCCGACATGAGATCTTTTCCCCATAGTTCTCCCTAGGGTAACGGGAGGACACAAACTAGCGTCCGGTGCATACGCTAGCCCTTGTTTGCTCTGGCACCACCCTCTATGGATGACGGAATTTTTTGTCGGGACTGCATATATGCCAGGACGATACCACTGCAATCTTTTATATCAATGGGGACAAAGTATTCTTCAATTGCAGGAACTGTAAGTACCACAACAATTTTAAAGACACGTGCATGTGTGGCTTTAAGTACTTGCACTGCCAACAGACACGTATTGATGGCAGCAAACCCTCCCCTACTGCTCCATTCAGTTGTTAGGAATGAAAGCAAAGCCCTGTGTACGCTAGAAATCACTGGAGCCATTTCTCCTGTAGTAGTGCTGATTGGCATAGTGCGGTCACATGGGTAAGCCTGCTGCTTCCCAATACCCAAAAGTACAGGACATTTCCTTTGGCTCCCACTACTGAACAGAGTGGAGACTAAAGGAAAGGTACGCATATACTGTTAGGAATAAGGGGAGGGTTAAAGTAAGCCTGCCTTGAATGGTCAAAGAAGATGTTTGATTTTAACCTACTAAAACCTTAATTACAAAAGGAACGAAGAAGAGCACACTACTTACCTCCATAGCATTTTATTGGTTGCTTACCTACCTAGCAGCTCAACTAGTGCAGAGAAGCCTATCCCCGCATAACCCGTTACTTTGATGGAATATATATTATCCTAGACAAGGTTCTCTTATCCCTGACTAATTGAAATTATTCTCTAAGCATGAAGTAATTCAATTCCAAGTTGTCTGTGCTTGGAGCACTAGCAATTATTCTGCATGGCTGCTTGAGCGCATGGCCACATCATAACTGCTTCCTTTAAGAACAAAGCATTTCTCAAAACTAGACGATTCTGAAATAACTCATTATCTTAGAATAATAAAAAAAAGCTGCAGTTACAGAAGTGTCCTCGTACAAAATGTAATCAGAGGTGAAGCGTTGTCCACCAAAGGCACATCCAAAGTTTAAAAGCATAACTTTCCGTATGTTCAATATGATGGATACTGAAATCACCAAATGCACTAAAAAGTATTATCCTACTATTCTAATGATTATGATCATCTTTTTCCCTATGCAGAACTCCACACTGAACACACCGTTAAAACACATATATGCAGACTGTATTTGCCAACAGAGTTTATATTCCAATAAGCTGCTCTTGTGACTCCCACACCTCTGCCAAGGCATGCCACACGCCATGTTCTTTCTTAGCTTGCAGCTTCATGTGCCGCCTGCTTTTTGCACAAGCAATTAGCGATGTTATTATTTTTCTTTAGGCCAATAACCACAGAGGTGACGCAGGAAGCTTCAAAAATCATAGCGCCACCTGTCTGGCTGTGCAGTGATCCTGAGATATGACACAAGGTTATCTGAAAAGAATGATCTGTTAGTAAAACAGCTCACATATATGTATTTAAACTGCACATTCAGCTGGCGGAGCTCCAATCGTTTCTACAGGTTTTGGAAGTATCCAATCTGTTCAAGCAGCCACTTTTATGTTCATCTGGATGGCACCTGGAATTAAGCTGTACACAGTTATTTTTATCCAGACATACTAATCCTAGTGCCTTAAGGTTCCCCAAGGGGTTCTCGAATAGTCGGTTATTAAGTATGTAATAAGGCATGAAAAGCATTAAAGTCTTAGCAGGCTAGTATGACTTTGCGGGGGCAGGTATCCAGGCGCTAAGCCAGTTTTCCTACTAATTATGGCTCTACAACAGCAGTACCTAGCTCCATTATAGGGGGTCGGAAGTGAATCCCCTGACATCACTAAAGAGCCACATATAGCACTAACTATTTATAATCATGCAGAAGATAGAGAAGTAGAGACTGGGGACATGCAGTAGGAGACCATCAAGAGACTGGGACATGCTACAAGCGACTGCTAATCATCATTGTCATTACAGCCTCATCACAAATCAATACTCCCACATTAAAACATTCAGAGAAATAAACATAAAAAGAAAATAGATAATTGAGCAAGAAAAGTGCCAAAAACTTGTTCCTCCACTGATGTTTCATGCCCTTACAGGGCGTATCCTACATTTCAGACACATCAATTATTATTTGTCTCTACTTGCAGGGTGTTTAAGGGGATACATATGGGGGAAATGTGCAGAAATGTACTAGATATGTGTTGTTTTTTTTTTTTTATTTTGCTTTGACATACACTTAAAAGGAGAACTATGAGGTTGAGTGATTTCCACTCAACCTCATAGTTCGAGCCGACGTGTGACAATGAAACTGTCGCACGTCAGCTCAATAGATCGGGAAGTGAGTGAACACATACCGTCGCTCGCTCACTCCTCGATCATGTCCCTGCAGAGAGCCGTGACTGTCACTCACGGCTCCATGCACGGATTCCCCTCCTCCCCGCTCCTCCACAGCTGACTGGCGGAACGGACGGGGGAGGGGGCGGGTACAGCTGGCTCTGCCTCTAGATAGGCAGAGCCAGCTGTCACTCACACAGCTGTGTGGATCTCGACAGTAATGTCAGGATCCTTCCCGGCTGCGGCGGTGCCAGTATACCACGAGCTGTAGCTTGCGGTATACTGAGCTTTGGGTCACAGGAGGTCACTACTTTGTGTCCTCCCGTGACGCTTAGGAGAACTATGGGGAAAAACACTTACCCCATAGTTCTCCTTTAAAGTCCTCTCCTGGGGATTGTGGTCACAGAGACAGGAAGTGCGGGGAAAGTGGCAGAAAGCAATACTGAGCTGAGCGCTTTTAGCAGGCTAAACTGCAATTAGAGTAAAACAATTATTTTGCAATAAACCCCATTTATTATAATGGGTCCGATAGCAGTACCCGCAATGAGCTGGTTTGGGTAACACTCACCTTCTGTCTGCATAGTCCGCATCGGCACCACCCCACCAGACGTCAGAGTCATCTTCAGCATCAGCAGAGTCAAAGTTATCATTCTCGTCAGCAGCAGGACAGCACACAAACTCTACTCCTCGGAATTTGTTGATGCCACAGGGCAGGAGCATGCCATAGTCATGAAGACTCATGCTCCTCTCACTGCAGGACTGAAAAACACAAAACAATGCTGAATCATAAGATGCTAGAAGCAAAGTTCAGAATATTTCAAAATTACTTTCACAGTAATTGAACCCAAGACCAAGAATCTCAGCCAATTGCATGCAACCAGGCTCCAGTGTGAGCCACCATGTTCTTATGTATGTATCACATACTCAGTTTCTAATAAACATATTGCATGCAAAGCATTGGATATCAATAAGTGACCTTAAAATCCCACAGGAAGAAAAAAAACATTGCAAATGATATAAAGCATGCAAATCAAATACTGCAGATCTATTACTGAGCAGGAGGTTCAAGTTGCTTTAAATCATTGGGGCTCATATATACCAGTATGCACTGCAGGAACTTTACCAATATCTTTGCAGCCCCTGTTATGAATTGAGTGTTCCTGTCCATTCATAAACTGTGGCTATAGTATGAGTTACTATGTCCACAACCATGGATACATAGAAAGTGATAGAGCGCTCCTTGTTTATTCATAACTAGGGACACAGTAAGCATTCTATGTGCTCAGTTATTTATAAACAGTCAAAGTTCAGCTGATCGCTGAGTGTTTGTATAGCGTCTGATTCGTCTGTCATAGGAGGCTGAGCGGGCGGGTGCTGGGAGGAGAGCTTGGCCTCCTGTGACACCACTGACAGCCGACTCCTCCCCTGCACCGCTGGCTCGGCCTCGGGAGGAAAGCTTGGCCTCCTGAGAGAATGCCGACAGCAATCTCCTCCCCGAACCACTCGGCCTCCTGAAAGTTTCTCTCCTCCCCAATGGGATCAGAGGGGACACAGAGCCTCGTCTAGTGAGGAGGAGAGAAATTAGAGATGCACCACATTCTCAACAAACATTTTTACTTTTGGCATTTTGCCCAAAGTACCATTTCCTGCTGAAATGTTTCAGCGACCAAAATTTTGGTGCATCCCTACTTGTTTTTCTTTTCTTCCCCAGTCTTCTCGCAGTGGAAATTTTTACTAAGAGCAGGCTAATATATCTCCATTTACTTCCTGGAACTCTGGCACATGTGACTAGGACATGTGACCATGCACATCATCTCAGGGGAGGAAAATGCCTTTCCCCGAGATCTCATCAGATTACAGGTGAGATTTCCCAGCAATTCTCTGCTGATGTAACCTTCCCAGGATGCAACACTTGGACACGATTACATCACCAGTGCCCAAGAGGACCGGGTAATAGAAAAAAATATTTTAAGTAAAAGAATACTATGTTTAATGAATGTAAGATGATTTCATATAAGCGTGAGCAGAGCTGCATGCTAATGTCATTTGTAGTGAAAGGGGGTAAAGGTCAACTTTAAGGTCAGTTGTGTTAGCCAGCCTATTTAATATCATAGGGCTGGAATGCACCTAAACACGCTAAAAATGTAGGGTATGCTGAATGTCTTCTGCAGCACACCGCAATGCCTATTCTATCTACTGACTGTTCAAACAGAAAACACTAAATTATATCTTTGCTCATTTAATGTGACACTAAACTCAGGCGTTAAAAATAAAAATACATTCAAGTACCCAAACTATAAACAAAAATGTATCTTATTTGTGTATCACTCGACTGTAGATCCACAAATCATCTCTGCATTGGTGCTGACACTGTCCTTCCATCTGGAGGGGGGCTACTTTTGTTCACCATGGTTCCTGTGTGTGCTGTAAAGTAGTCACCGCTTCAAGCTCCTTCCCGTGATGGACTACAATCTCACATTTAGTTTACTAATTTAGTATTGAGATTGTAGTCCATCACGGGAAGGAGCTTGGAGCGTCGCCTCCTTACCTCCACATACAGCGGTCCTGTACAGCAGACATTCCCTGCTCCTTCTTTCCACTTGTTTTCCCTCCACTGCCTGTCACTTGTTTCGTCCTCCCCTCTCCTTCGGCCTCTCTTCCCTGCCCCTCCAGAGCGTGCACACCTCTGCACCGTCAGTGTATTGCCGCCTCCTCCTCTTTTTCACACCAGCGGCAAACACATTCACTGGGCTCCAGATCCAACTCCAGCAGCATCAATGCCCGATCAACATTGGACTCCATGAGACCATCCCCGCCCTAAGGATCGCTCAGGACAGCCAATCCACAGCATCTATCTGAGCTCTAAAAGGAGGATAAGCCCAACCGTGGTCACCAGCAGACCTCCTCTAAATAAAACCACATGCCATTTTGCATGAGGGTGAGTGCATACACTTCTTTCTTGCTCCATTTATACCAGTATTACATAATTTGCTGTCTTTTCATCTCTCTTGTTGCCTGGTTCCTTCGTCTCCATCCCCACCGCATGAGCCAGAGAAGCCCCTCTCACCACTGGAAGTTCACTAACTTTACCTAAACGACACCACGCTGCTCCCTATTGGTTTATTTTATTGAGCTCCTATCAACCCTCCAACATGCGAGTGTAATTACTGTTTATACTCCTTGTTCCAACCACACCTGAGCTATTGCACTAGGTTGTGGAGCTTCGGTTTTTCCATTTTTGTTTTCTACAGCACACACAAGGGCCCCCCCAGTCTGATTCAACCAGGAGCTGTACACCAGCGTATGACACACAAGCCCTTCCTGAGAGCGCTTCCAACAGTGGACTTTCTAGAAACCTTCTAGAGCTTGGAGCGGTGGCTACTTTACAACACACACAGGGACCAAGGGGAACAAAAGTAGCCCCCCTCCAGAAGGAAGGACAGTGTCCGCACCAATTCAGAGATGATTTGAGGATCTACAGCCGAGTGATACAAAGATAAGAGACATTTTTGTTAATAGTTAAGAATGCATTTTTACAGTTTAACTCATGAGTTTAGTGTCACTTTAAGGTCATCTATGTACTCCCCATGTGACAATACTGACTGGCCCACTGTTGATGTTCCTTCATACCCAGATGTACCAGGTATTACCTCTGGTTCTCAATGATGAATGGAGTGGCAGGGTAACAAAGTAAAGGTAAGTATATATTGCTGGGGATGGACCAATTAAAGCAAACCTGAATGGACAAAGCACAGGTTGGCTTTAATCCGAGATAAGACAATGGAAACATACTAATCTGCATAGATCACTGTCCAATGCATGTGTTCTGAGTAAAAAAAAAAGACCAATTTATTTATATTTAAATGTCTTAGGGGAAACAAGACTTGACCTATCCTCCCAAGCATACTGTATTAACAGCACTGTATAATTTGAATACAATTAAGACATGTTTGCCAACTGTAGAGAATCGCATGTTTAACTGTGTTGACTTTGTGTTCATCTCAGTGTCCTTCTTTGCTTCCATTATTCCCTCCAGCTGCTTATTAAACACTGTAAATGTTTGCATTAAACCAAAAGATGTGAAAATCCAGGGTAGTCTTGTAACAAATAGGATTGTAATGTGAACTCAAAACCGCAAACTGGAATATGTCTGGGAGTCGGACCACCTCAAAGTTGAAGAGAAGAACTCTCTGATTAGGGAGCAGATGGTAGTCAAGAAAATTGGGGTAAGATGATTGCATTTAAACAAATTTGTTTTGGTTTTTCCGCATGAATAAAAGTAATTCCACAATGATTTCTGTTTGGTTGATTTAACCTTACATGCAGCATATGACATGTCAATGTCATGAAGTACATGGGATATTGAACATCGGTAGTACCTCTTTGGCTACTGTGTGCCAGTGAAGATGAGTCTCACAAATATCCATTCTTTCCTGGTGGAGGAATCGGCATTTATCTGGCACCAGAAGAGCATCGCTTACAAATTCCCCAACTGAAAAAAAACAAATAAAGAATAAACAGTTTAAAAACAAAATAATATGAAACAATGCACCACAAACATGAATTTCTGGTCATCTACACATTTCACAGAACATTAAGCTCAGAAATGTTTTTCACATTACAGTTGGTTAACTGCTGAATATGACTAACTATATATATCTATATCTAT
>NW_017306867.1:476152-481739 GCF_000935625.1 Nanorana parkeri | reverse complement strand
CACATATATATATACACAAATGTTTTTTGGATACAGTAAATAAGGTTAAAACCTCTGCCAGGTTATTTGTTGCCACTTGTCCTGTAAGGGAGATGTCCCTTTACTTTCTGTCTTGGTGATGCAACAGGAAGTGAGAAAATCTCCCCAAAGTAAAAGAAATTCCCCTCCTAGATAGCTGGAAACAGAACAGGGGATCCCGTTGGAAGATTTACCCTCACCTCTTGTTCTGGTGACAGCTCTAACATTTTGGATCTTCCAGCACTTTCTGTCAAAGTGACAATGATCACAAAGACAAATAAAAGGAGAGAACAATAAAAACTTGGCTTATTGGTGTCTGTGTATTGATGGTTAATTACTGTGATGCTTCTCTTTCCACTGTCCAATCTCAGAATAGGATGGACAGGATTACAAAACCTTTGGCTTTGTATAAGAACGTCTTTACTTATTATTACTTCAGTTAAGCTAGGCCCATATTTTTACAGCCGTCCATGAAGAAACCCATAGAATTACTGGGTGGGTTCTTACAACTGTATACATTGCTTGTCTGACATTGTCTCACAATGAGGTAATCTAAGGACGCATATATAATGTGGGCCTTCACCACAGCTTCAGCACACCCAGCGTACTGCTTGTCAAAAACTGCTGTCAAGACTATGTTAACATTGTCAGTTCAGCAATTCAGCTTCATAGCGGGAAGTGAATCCAGACGAAAGATGGGATTGTTGGCAGATTGCTAAACACAAGATATGTGACACCCTGCTGTGACGAAACATATCACGGTCTGCGCTTCAACGCTTAAATCTAAAATAATAGATGTGCTTACATCGCAGGTGGTTTTATCACAAAATCAGAACAAAGTTTACTGAGAGTGACTATGACCTATCTGAGAGGTGGTTTGATGTTCAAGAAGAAAGGGAAAACATGCATACGATTTTGCTCTAGAGTGCTGATAACGCCGGAATATTTTAAAGACCTTGGATAAAAGTTTTAGTGTAAAAAAAAATCATCCAAAACAGGCCCAATTCTGTGGATAAGAGGCACAGCAGAACAAAGTCCAATACGCTCCAAAGCAGACAGTTCTAATGGAGTGAAATGGTCCTATGTGATTATTGCTACTCTTGACACGGTCACAATATTGAGTCAGATGGACCATGGCTCCAGGACGGTGATAAACTAAAAGGTTCTTATAGACATGAAAGATTGGCAAAAAGAAACTTTCAACATGTATGTTCAAACATCAGAGAAACGGTATTTCACGAACAATCATTTTAAATGATGGGTCAATACCAGCTGAAATGTAAGTTATTTTGGATGGATTTTTTGGTATGCCTTGTCTTTATGAAGATACCAACCTTCCTTAATTGGAAAATAGAGATTATACATCAGAGAATGACCTATACATAAGTAGACTTACAGGCCAGTATAAAGCTGGCCATACCCCTATAGATTATCTGCAGATTTCCTATGGTCAGATGGAAAAAGTGCAACAGGTTCCTCCATCTACGCTAACCTGTGTGGATGGAGGAATCTCCTGCTGGGCCCAGCTTCAGTATCTTGCTAGTCGGCCCCGCTGGCTCTCAAAACACCTGAACAATGCCTGCATCCAATCAGATTGTTCAGGTATTTTGAGAGCCAGCGGGGCCGACTTGCAAGATACTGAAGCTGGGCCCAGCGGGAGATTCTTCCATCCACATAGTTTAGCGTAGATGGAGGAATCTGTTGCACTTTTTCCATCTGACCATAGAAAATCTGAAGAAAATCTATAGGTGTATGGCCAGTTTAAGGGCCTGTGTTGATGGGCTTTTTTCCTACTTTAAAAGGCTTTTTTTAACTAATATACACGTTAATAGGAATTTAACACTCCCTTCAAACAGGATACATGTAGGTCAAATGCACCTGTCAATGAATTCTGAATGATCTCAGAAGCATCTCAAACTGATGTCAAATTAATGTCATGGACACAAGCCCCAAGCCCATCAACTCAGGCCCCGGTTAGCAGACTGAGGCCTGGTATATCTGTGTTAACATCAGTCACAACAAACAAACAAGTGTTAATTGCAAACAACAAAAGTCCTTGTAAATGGTCAACTGCAACTTACACATACAGTTGCGTTCATAAATTTACATATTCCTGGCAGAATTTGCAACGTTATTCATTTTTGCTGCACCGCCACAAAACAGCCACTTACAATACGCCACACAGCATCTAGGAGAAGCCTCAACACTTCTCAGACAAAATCATTGTGATGAAACCAAAATTGAGCTTTATGGTCACAACCATAAACACTATTTTTGGAAAGCAGTCAATAGGGCCTATAAAGAGAAGCACACCATCCTTACAATGAAGCATGAAGGTGAATCTTGGTTTTGAAACAATTGCCAGAGCTCTATTGGCATAGGGAATTTGGCTAAAACTGATGGCAAGATGAATGCAGAACATTATCAGAAAAAAATTGCAATTTATCAGCCTGAACCTGCATATGATGCGGCACTTGGTCCTAGGTTCTGATCATTGTCATCTTGGAAAACCCAAGTAGACTCTTCAGTGGCTGCAGCAATATTCTGGAGTGGCCATCACAATCACCTGACCTCAACAGCATTGAGTCACTTTAGGAGATCTCAAACATGCAGTTCATGCAAGACAACCAAAGAATATACTGCTTTTGTCAAGAAGAACGGGCAAGCTTTACCACATGAGAAAATAAAGGGCCTCATTCACAACTATCACAAATGACCATCATTGATGCCAAAGGGGGCAAAGGATATTAAATACTTTGAGCAGGACAATTTTATTATTTCCTATGAATTGTTTAATGTTATGATACTCTGTAATGCCCAATAATGAATCCTCATTTTACAAATTGTGCCTGATGATTACCATATTACCTTGTTCAAATGATAAGTGTACATGAAGATGAAAAATAATTATTGTACCTTCCTTCCTTGTTCTGCAACACACCATTATTTATTTATTATAATACTGCCCGGGGATGGCAGTGCCTACCAGATTCAGGATATTGTAGGACCACTAGAAACAAGATTAAGTGTCATGCTAATTCAAGGTTCACTAAGATCAGAACCCTGTTCCCCTTTCAAGCTCATCGCATACGCCCAATTTTAGTGCAGCTATAGTGACGTGGTAAACACTGTGCTGGCCCCGGGCAGAGAAGACGGCATTTTCGACATCACTGAGGTGTATCCCATCTGTAAGACACTGTTCTATTTATCATTTCACTGATCTTATGCAGGTTTTTAGGATCATGATCAGCCACAACTATAGCTATAGTGTAAGCTGGTGGATAAAGCTGCTGAACCACAACTTCTTCCCCTAATAAATTATATATTTTGCCTTCGAAAAAGGTAACAATCATTCTTCAAATAACTGCAGTAGTTTCTAAAACCCATTACATTCCATATTGAATTAGACATGCGTAGGAGTGTTTTTGGATAATTAGGCTTGTTAAAAGTTTACTTGAAATAGGAAAATTAGACATGACCCTTCAAGTCAAGTGTTGTAGAGACAAAGTTTAGGCATAGCTGGTTTGTCAGTATATTTTGTATGATTGTGTTGCACAGACATATCCTCCTTGCATCGCACAATCAAAGTCTTCTCACGTATTACTTGCCAATCGTAAATGGCCCATTGCAAATTGAAATAGCCAATAGCAATCTAGCTATTAGTTCCTATGCCTTTTTCTCTTTTCTGACTGACGGCGGCCGGCAGCCCCGATATAAGAAAATAAAAAAAATTAAAAAAACAGACAGCAGGGAAAGGTTTACTCAGATAGAGCAGAGTAAACCTTTCCGGGAGAAAATGTTTCTCTCCCGGGTGTCTGGGAGCCGCTATCTAATAGCGGGAGACTCCTGGAACATCTGCGAAAGTTGAGATGTCTGCTGTAGGTTGTACTGTTTAATCAGCGCAGCACTCAATCTGCTGGCAATCACTACCTACATTCTAAATCAGAAAAGGGAAGGATTGACCCATCTAGAAATGAAACAAATTGGAAATGTGCTGCATGTGACAAAGAGTGCTTCCAATGGTCATTTAGGTTTATCATCACTCCCATGGCATGACCTACACTCTAGTGTCATATCAAGCGGTCATCAGATTCTTTAAAGGAGAACTATGGGGTAAGTGTTTTTCTCCATAGTTCTCCTAGGGGTCACGGGAGGACATAAACTTGCATCCTCCCGTGACCCAAAGCTCAGTATGTCGCGAGCTTGCAGCCTGGACGGATCCCGACACACTTCCCGCCACAGCTGGGAAGGATCCCAACATTACTGTCGAGATCCACCCAGCTGTGTGATTGACAGCTGGCTCTGCCTATCTAGAAATAGAGCCAGCTGTACCCGCCCCCTCCCCTGTCCGCCAGTCAGCACTGGAGGATCTGGGCGTGGGTAATCCCTGCAGGGAGCCGTGAGTGACAGTCACGGCTCTCTGCAGGGAGATGATCGAGAAGTGGGAGATGATCGAGAAGTGAGCGAGTGACGGTATGTGTTCGCTCACTTCCCAATCTATTGAGCCGACGTGTGACAGTCCCATTGTCACACGTCGGCTCGAACTATGAGGCTTTAAGGCCAACCTAGGAACACCTACAATTTTGTAAAAATGTATCCATGTATAAAACACACGCAGAACATTTTATGTGTTTGTTTAGCTGGAGATGTACAGTAAACTGGCCACATACACTAGTAGCCTTCTTCCATAAAGAGTTTTTAATCTCATATGCCGAGTACCAGTGCCAATATCAGCTTTATAGCAGAGATACAGAAGAGAATACTTTTTCCTGTAGACCCTTGAACTCCATACACCTGATCATGTGTGTAACATGCCCCAAATAAATTCCATATGTAAGTAAATCAGGACACACCCTGGGAAATGAATTGGATCGAATGAAACGACACAGATTTATACTCAATAACTACACCTGATGTGCCTGTAGCTACCCATTACTGTAGCAAAGGCGACTACTTGAATGCTCTTAGGATGACAGCGCTGATGGGAACTTTAATCACAGAAACGAGAAGCTGGGATATATAAAAGCATCAAAAATTCTGAGCTCTGGACTCTGACCTAAAAAAAGACAGAAATTTCATGTGCCACTATGATTTTAATTGAAACCAACCGTTATCTCTACCATAAAAGTCTGACTGCTCCGAAGGCTAATAATCACAGTTCAAGAAATATTTCAAAAGACTTCTACTCTGATGAGATTATACTTAAAGGCAAAGTCCACCTTCCCCCCCCACAAAAAAAAAAATACATGCACACTTCATAAAAAAAAAAAAAAAAATGTAAATAGTTTTTTCTTGCATTGGAGCTAGTGAATCATTTCAACCGCGATCATCAGTGGATGATCAGTGATGTAGCCATGCTTCATGATACAGCGTAAATATGGGTGTAACATGATACATGGTAGAAAAAGATAAACTTAGACTTTAGGGCAAGATCACACATTTTCTGGGCCAGATCTGGAAAGCAGTGAATTGTGTTTTTCCGCGTTCAGGAGTTTTTTTCTGTTTAAAATGGCCTTACAGGTGCATTCCAGTGCACACACACACACATATACATACATACATATATATA
>NW_017306867.1:458605-476125 GCF_000935625.1 Nanorana parkeri | reverse complement strand
TATATATATATATTGATCCGAAACGCAGTGCATCGCGTTTTTACCCCGATTTTACCGCGTTCCAGAGCTGGGTTTATTTTGGCGTTTCTTTTTTAAAGCTTAAAATGGGCTTTGAGGTGCGATCCGGTGCATTCCATGTATTTTTTATGCGTTTCTATGCGTTCCAGTGCATTCCAGACCAGTCAAAATGAGACATGCAGTATTTTTCTGGTCTGTAATAGACTGCACTGGTGGGAACAAAGGGCAGACATAGCATAGGGAAACATTGGGATGCATTTTGGGTCCGGAAACACTCTGGTCTGGAGGTAATCTGGATGTGGTATGAATGGGCCCTGGGCCAGGTTCACACCATTTTCCAGACCAGATCTGGAACGCAGTGCATTGCGTTTTGCTGCGATTTTACAAAGATTTTCCCGAGTTCCGCAGCATTTTTTTTTTCCAGCCTAAAAAAGGACTTTCAGGTGTGCTCCTGTGCGTTTACATGTGTATGCATTTCGATGCGTTTACATGTGTTCCAGTGCATTCCAGACCAGAGAAAATGAGACAAGCAGTATTTTTTTTTGTCTGGTTCAGAATGGACTGCGCTGGTGTGAACAGAGCCCAGAAATACCATGGGGATACATTAGGATGCTTTTTTGGTACAGAAACAAACTGTTCTGGTCTGGACATGATCCGGACATAATGTGAACAAGCCCTTAAACAATTCAGCTGCACGCTCATCCGAGAATCAGGCCCAAATAAACATTCTCACGAAGATTGCAATAGGTAAAAGTTCACGCTTGAGCTTACGGACAGGGGAGGAGGGACGGTTAACGTATGTGTGTCACACCAGCGGCAATAAACATTAAAATGTTTTCAAATCCAGTTATTAGGTGTGAAGCATGTCAGGAAATGTTTTGGGCATATGTGTCAATTTCACAATAAACCTCTCAGTCCTAACCACAAAAAAAACCTCATACCACCACGCATGTCTCAGGAAGGAAACATTGCACCTCTTTGAATTTTTTTTATTTTTTGTAGAAATATGAAAATTCAGATCTGATCATGCTGACCATGACCTAATACCTCGGAGTGACTGTGGTTCCGAATTCCTTCTCTTAAACTATATCTTAATCCAAAACCAAATCCAAAAGAAGAACTCCAGGATTCCTTTAAATTAACCCTTGCACTACCCACACCATTGCAAGGGTTAGGTGCCCATTTTGGTCTAGGGACAAAAATAAAGAAAATATACTCACTTGATCCTCAGGCCCGGTCCCCGCAGCCTCTTCTTCCCCCCCAGGCTCCAGCAGTCTAAAGCTGGCCATACAGGTATACATTATCTGCAGATTTTCTATGGTCAGATGGAAAAAGTGCAACAGGTTCCTCCATCTATGCTAAACTGTGTGGATGGACGAATCTCCCACTGGGCCAAACTTCAGTATTTTGCTAGTCGGCCCCTCTGGCTCTCAAAACACCTGAACAATCTGATTGGATGCAGGCATTGTTCAGATATTTTGAGAGCCAGCGGGGCCGACTAGCAAGATACTGAAGCTTGGCCCAGCGGGAGATTCTTACATCCACACAGTTTAGTGTAGATGGAGGAATCCGTTGCAATTTTTCTCTCTGACCATAGAAAATCTGCAGAAAATCTATAGGTGTATGGCCAGCTTAAGGACCCATGACATCATCACGTCTATTGTAAGTCCATTAGATGTGAGGACAGCAATGGACATACCACAGCCAGAGTGGAGAGGGAGAAAGTTGAGTGGTCACTGCCGCAGGGCCGAGGGTCAGTTGAGTGTATCTTCTTTATATTTCCCTTGAGCAAAACGAGTACTTAACCCTTGCAGTGCAGGGGCTCATAAAAAATGTCTCCTTTAGCATACTGCAGCTTGCAAATCCTTTGATGAGGTGGTTGCATTCATTTTCTTTGTTTAGTTTTTTTTTTTTACTTGCCGTTTTCACCTAATAAGTCTGTTATTTTTTCCATTACCAGGCCAAGCTGTCCAGCAAAAGTGGCAGATAGAGGGTTGGGACAAACCCTTTAACACTGACAGGGATGCTTAAAATGGTCAGCTTTTATTCATTTATGTAAAACCTTTACCCCAAAAGGGAAACAAATAAACTGTTACTGAACCTGCTTAAGAAGTGTTAGCTGGAGTTCTGATTTCATTTGTTAGTCACATACATCTAAATCTTCCAGTGCATCCAACACAACTCTCTCCGCAGGTTGTCAATGCTGCTGTCCACTGGTGGCTCCATTGCTCCTCCATAGAGTGGAGCCACCCTAAGACAGGAAGTGTGTCACTGGCCAGACCACCAGGTATAAAGGAAAGCAAAAATTAAACCAATGCAGCCACCATATCGAAAGGACTGGTAAGCTGCACTATATTTCATTTTTGTTTTTGAGTTTAGATTACCTCTAATATCTTCACAGAAATAAAAAGCTTTTACAAATGTAAAATTCTATCTTAGAACTGCAAAATGTTATTTCAGAGATCAATCAGGCTCCTTTGTAAAACTTGCAGCTAACCTAATGTGCACTCTGAATCTAATTGGTTTCCGAGGGCAACACCTCAATAGTTTTCAAAGTTAACACAAGTAAAGAGAACTTCAACAAAAAAACACTAAAAACCTGCATTGTTAATAATCACAGTTCCTTGTCTGACCCCTTCTTTGCCTCCTGTAGAGTTACGTGGGATGAAATCATTGATAAAGACAGCAGCAGATTTTACATTTGAGCTCTGCCACCCCGTTTTTCATCTCAGACAGTTTATAGAATGAATATGTCATCAGCATTTACTGTGGCTGACAACACTAGACTATACAGTCCCCGCACACAAATCAACTTGAGCAATAGCACCAAGCATGCCAGCACGGATGTGTTGTACAAACCACGCAGAACTACCGCCGCGCTTAATAATACATGAAAGATCAAGAACATGAGAAAATACATTGTTTGATCATATAAGGAAACAATCTCTTTAGAAGACAACCTACTGCTTTAAAATGAACAAAATGAGAGATTATGACATACAGAAAGAGCCATAATAAGAAATTCCACAGGGACCGGGACTTGTAGATCTTCTGCCCGAGAAGCCATGTGTCCTCATCATTGGCCCTACTAGAGCTGGTGCTGCCGAAGAACAGACCCTACATGCAAAGTTTCCTAAATCTCTATTGTGTTATATTATACATGCGTTGATGTTAATCATGTGTTTCATTTACCCAAAACATTATTTGAGGTGATGTATCCCTGTATCTGTTCACAGTACTACTACTACTACTATTGGTCCCTGGGACCAGATCGCAGTGATTTCGGCCTTAGCGGTTGCTAGGGGAGAAAGCTGTCCTCAGAAGATTCCAAGGGCATCCTACAGACCCTAAACCCTCTCTCTCCTATTGATGTTGCAAATAAATACCCTAAAAAGGCCCTAAGACTCGAGCCGTTCTGTCCGTGAGTGTTGGTGTGCTGTTGCTGATCAAAGGGGACCGGTAGCTGGAACCAACAGGTAGGAGAACCTATTTCAAATTACCACCTATTACCACTGAAAGTAGATTAATTTTATTGGCAACATTTCACAATTGCATTACTGCCGATATTGTCTTTTCTCCTGATTGCTAATGGAACTCAACATGTAAATATATTTCAAACTGTACCTTTATAGTATTACTGTATCTATGTAAACCTCAAACCGGATTAAAAAATATATTTCAAAGTAGGGATGCACCGATACCGGTATTTCAATATCGAGTTCCGATATCTTTTTTTCGGTACTTGCCGATACCGAATACAGAGTACCGGAAGCCCCATTCAGGAAGCCAGGCGGCGCGTAATGACTTGCCACCTGGCTTCCTGATTAGCAGGGAAGCTGTCCCCATGCTTCCCGTCACTAGGTGATGAGAAAGCATGGAGCCAGCTTTCTGGCCAATCAGGAAGCCGGGCGCTGTGTAATGACGTGGCACCCGGCTTCCTGATTGGCTGGGAAGCCTGCTCTATGCTGCCTCGTCATGAGGTGACGAGGAAGCATGAAGCCGGCTTCCCGACCAATCAGAAAGCCGGGCGCCGTGTCATTACACAGCGCCCGGCTTCCTGATTGGCAAGCTTCCGACCAATCAGGAAGTCGGGCAGCGCGTCATTACAAGCCGGCTCCATGTGACGAGAGAGCAGGGAGCCGGCTTCCTGGCCAATGAGGAAGCCGGGCAGCGTGTCATTACACCGGAAGTATCGGGCTAGGCATTGGAGCATTTGGGTGAGTAAGAGTACTCGCCCGAGTACTCGCCCAAATACTCGTCACCGGCACCGATACTAGTATCGGTGCATCCCTATTTAAAAGTTTGAGGGTCCAGAAGGACACATCAAAGTCAAGTAGAAGATGAAAGGAAAACCAAAAATATTACAAAAATAAGAATAGGCTGCAAATGTGAGGGAACAGAACACGGACTTTATTGAAGCTCTGAGCCTCATCTCATCACCTGTCAGCACTGAGTGTTTTCTGTCGGCTCAGTTAAGTTGTCGCTTGTCCATGAACCTTAGAAATTCCATCTGTATTAATATTCAGCATCTCCAGCCCTTGCACTAGTTATGCGGAGCAAATCTGTTTACATTGCATTAAAATTCAGGTGCTGATTCCCCCACATTTCACGCTGTTAATCTCTGATACAGTGTACGACAGACTTCCATTATATGAAAATGAGTGTGCTCGGCTATGACAAATATTGCTTTATTTAAACTATTCTACATGGCAACAGAAAAGGATTCAGAAAAGATAAAGCGTTGCTGGATGTCCTCTACGCCAGGGAATGCTATAATAAGCATTACAATGCTGAGCTTTGAGCAGCAGTGTTGCTCTCAAGGTGTAATAACAGTGAACGTTTTTCACATTTTTGAGGTTGGGGCAAAACTGCAATCATTTGTAAACTGTGTAAAAAAAATAATTACTTGTTAGATAAATGTAAGGCCTATGTCACACTAATGTTAACCACTGGGCAGTGACAAGATTGCAAACTTATGTTCTACTGTGACACTGCCCTGGCCTTCTTGAGGAAAATTGTCAGTGATCTTTTGGCGATTTGGTCGCTATAGTATAGTTTTTAATAGTAATGGACACACCATTTAATTTTTGAGAAACAAAAGGTAAGTATTACAGCTTATTCCTCTATCCCCGGACTTAATGGTCATGTAACCCTTTCAGTGCAGGGAGAACCCCACTGCAAGAGTATTTTTTTTTCAGCTCCTGGAGTTCAGCTTTAAAGTTGAGCTTGCAATCAAAACTAACTATCCCATCTGCTGGCCCCCAACACCCATTCAAAATTGCTAGCTTTAAACAAGGAAACAAAAAACAGCAAAAAAAGGCCAAGTTACCTTAGGCCCTGGTTGACTGGCTGCCTATTATATTACTCAGTCTTACACAGTCTCCTGGGATGCCTAAGGTTCCTCAGGTCCATCAGGTCGATTAGTTCTTGCAGCCCTACTAAGGTCACACAACATGCACTGTATAACGCAGCCCCGAACCAGTCACATACTATGCATTTTGTAAAGCAGCACTTGGCACTGTGTAGCACAGACAGGAGTAACCACAGATTTCCAGACTGTGGAGCATTTATTGTAGCTCTGTATTCATAAATTCATTAATAAACAATTTTAAATACTAGCAATGTAAGTCGTTGAATTTGACCTGGTATAATTCTCTTGCAGTCCCTGTACACCAGGGCAATGAGAGAGTTACTGCATTGCTTCTCCTTTCTCTTCCAGTCACAAGCTGGGGCCGGGTCCAAGACAACTTGGGCTCAGAGGGTAACTGGTCAGACTAAGGACATGTTGTGGCAGAAAAAAGTACTGCATTGAAAATTTCTAATTATGTTATTTTGTTTTAATGGGTTTTTGATCTTGTTATTTTTGGCTGCAGTTCTGCCTTAACTTAATTATGTCAATTTGTAATTACAGATTTGTTTTCAAGGTGCAATCAACCTTAAACATTTGGCATGGAAAGACATACAAAGCACTGATTGCCCTGAACGTTTGTTTTTGTTTTTTTGCTGGTGCAAAGCCCTCTGGTCTCTGAAAACACCAACTCATACCTGAATTTCTCTTCAGTATCTGTTTTGTGTATATGTGCGTTCTAGCCTCCATTAATCAGAACTCCCTGCAGTGTAAAGAATCAACTTATATAGTTACATAGTCTCTCTACATTAATTCAATGAATTTATGCAAAAGTTGTGTTTTTCCTATAATCTGACAGCAAACACAGAATGGTGCAACAAAACCCCATCTGATGCCACCAAAAACTGCTGAATACAGAGAAATATTCACATTACATCATGAACAGCTTGCCAGATGACAATCACATACAGTTGTAATTAAAATTATTCATCCCCCATTGCAAACCAGGTGTATTGCAATGAACAAATCAAACAAAAGCAATTGAAATAGGTCAACACAACAAATGTTTCAAGTGGTTTCCCCAAATTCAACTGAAAATGCAACTTTTAATGACTTCTGCAGTCTCAAAATGATTTAACCCCTTCATGGCAAGCATCTTTAGAACTTAGTAGAGCACCATTTTGCTGGTCTGACCAGCTACAAACGAGAGGAGTAGCCAGACACGAGCTTCTGGCAGCGTCCCTGCGGAATCTTAGCCCATTACTCACGAGCAATGGCTTCCAGTTCACTAAAATTCTTGGGTTTGCATGCTGCAGCCGCCATCTTCAAATCCCATCAGAGATTTTCTATGGGGTTTTAAGTCAGGTGACTGTGATGGCCACTGTAGAATGTTCTAGGACTTCTTCTGCAACCAAACCTTAGTGGAATTTGAGGAATGCATGGGATGGTTGTCCTGTTGGAAGGTCCAATAACACCCAAGCTTCAGATTCCTCACAGATGGCATGATGTTTTCTCCTAGGATTTCCTGATACTTCAATAAATCTATCTTGCCTTGTCACCACAGCTTAGCACTGGTAAGCTGCAATATATTTCATTGTTGTTCTTGGGTTTAGATATGCTTTAACCCTTTTTCTGCCACGGACATATGTGTTCTGGCAGTAGAGAGCTCTAAAAAAAAGACTCCAGGCTGCTACAGCTACCGAATCACTCCTACACCAACCCACTATGTATCCTTGGCTCTGGCCTTTCTACAGGTCAGAAACAGCCATAGCAGGTGTCAGCGGGGAGAACAGAGTGAGACCAGTGATCTCCCCTCCGGTAAATGAACCTGGAAGTGACAAAGATGATATCATTTCCAGTTTCTGAGCCATTATTTCCCAGCCCTGTGAATGGGGAAGAAGCTGATTAAGCACAATCTGTGCTTGATCAGCTTCACTGTAGTCCAAATGTGATATTAGAGGTCTGGAATTTGTCAGGGAACTTTTTGGTGTACTACCCCTTTGACCTCTTTCACATGGGTTGATCAGCAAGGGGTCCATGCACAGATCTCCTACTAATCGGATGTCACTGCTGTGACGTCCATCCAGTTTTGCGATGGAGGAAAGAATTAAAACTGCTGAACCCCATGTTGGTCTATCAGGTGTCAAGTGTAAACAGACATGTATCTATTTACATCAAATTACCCCCGATCCAGCACGATCAGGTCAGGCGAAATGGAACACTCTTTCATTTGTTTTTCCAAACCTGGCTGGAGCCGGGGGTAACTGGGTATAAACGGGCACCCATCAGTTTATAATTGGCTGCCCATAGACTAGCATTGGGCATTCGATTGGTTCCACCTGAAAAACTGACAGGGGCCTTAAACAAACATTTGGTCCGAGTTGGGATTGGATGATGCTACAGATAAAGCTGAAAGCTGAAATGCATAAAACAACAAGCAAAAAGCAATGAATTTAAAACCAAGAAAAATAAAGACCAGGCGACGGTACCAGCAAAAGAAAAGTTTACCCTCTCCAGAATGAAATGATGGAGTTACTTTTTAGAAGATGAAAGGTGGAAAGCCTATGTATACAAAAAGGTGACTTTCAAAGCCTGATTTTAAAAACATGGATCAAAGAAAGTAAGGGGACTACACAAAAAGGCAACACGTAAACACAAATCTTGGAGAAGATATTTGTAACAAGTAATGAGAAAATCCCTTTGATCTTTTGGGTCTAGGAGGATTACATTCGAGAGATAAAAAATACACTGAAAGCCTAATCTCAACATGAAACAGTTTGTGACCAGAGGAGTGTACTGTAATCACAACAAAGAGGTACATCAGAAATCAGAATGTAACCCACACACATCCAAATTAAAATAAATTAGGCCCCTTTGCAGTTCAGATCACTGCCATTAAATATCCAGGAAAAGAGCAAAAAAAATTCCAGTCATTTACTAAATTTAAAAATACACATATTAAAGGGTATCTATGATCAAAAACTAAAACTAAATCTGTATATCTATATTGAATTTCCATAAGTTATATCCCACTCCTAATAACCACATCCATCTAGAAGTATGTAAACTGACTTTGTAAAGATGCCCATAGGATGGACTTTCTCGATGTACCGACACAATTTCACTCAGCCTTGTGAATATGTGATTCCTTTTGTTACAACTCTCACAGAGCCTGCCTTCTGCACTACAACTCAACATCTGAAACAATTTTTTTCTCTTATTACATAGTTTTTGGTGAATTTAAAAGATATTCTACATACATTGTACAACCACACTTGTCACCTTAAGGCTCGAGCTACACATGCGACTTTTGACTGAGTTACTAAAATTACTAGCGATTAGTCTCCTGCTTTAGAACACTAAAGGACTCATTTATAATAGAGCGTAAATATCACTATCTACTCACCATCACCCTCTGCAGTGATACTCCACACAGCTGCCTTCATTTTACAGCCTATTCATAAAATGCAGGCCTGCAGCGTCCTTAAGGGCTATTTCACACTGAATGTGGTGCGTTCGAGCAGTAGCTGCTGCAACGCACCAGAACGCAGGGAGAAGTTTTGTGAGGGATTGTGGTGTGTTCCAGCAGCCACCGCTCTGGAACGCACCGCATTTGGTGTGAACAAGCCCTAAAAGTTGTCTCTACTTAAGCAGAGAAAATTCTGATTGAAGCAGAGCTGGTCAGGTGACTTTCCCAGGTTACGTGACCAGGCTCACCAAGCCTTTTTTTTTTTTTACTTTACACATTCATTTTATTAGAGCACCTCTGGTTTCAGATTCCCAAAGCAAGCGGAGCGCAAAGAACATTTATAGCCCATTGCTGTGCGTTATAAATGGGCTTTTAAAAAAAGAAAATGGCATCAGTACGGCTGCAGAATGGCCACACCACTGCTTTCTCAATGGACTGTATTTTTTTTGGTAATAGCAAGAGCTTAATGGGCAATTTTCAGTTGTGTAGTGTTGCATACCAGTGGCCAAACGAGTGGCACGGAATATCTTGGAAGCTATTTTTTTTCCTTATCGTACTCTCACGGAATACAAGAGTTGTAATGCATAGTTTTTTCCACATATGAACATAGGAGATTTAAGTACAGAAAAATCTTTTGATCTAAAAACAATTGATCTCCTGTGCAAAAATTGGGGAAAACACCATGTGAACATGCACAAGCGCAGACAAAGAAAACTCAATTACTTCCACAATTCTTTTAGTCATGTCTTGAAAAGTTGCCTATTTATGAAGAGTGAGCAGAGTTGTCAGTTCTTCACTGACAACCAGTAGGCTTTAGGTAGGGGGATGATCCCTTGTCGTTTTGCAAAAGCAAAGCAGCACCAAAATGGCGAAAATCCTAATTCCGTGTTTTCATGTACTGTATACGTACAGTATTCCTTTCACAAAAAGTTTATTTTTAAAGAATGTTTTACTTATGATCTCAAATAAATGATAAATGACAGAAAATCTGAACACCATAATACACTGAATGAAGCCATCCTGTCACACCCACATACATGGAATGGGACCCTATCAAATTACTAAGAACCAGTGTACAAACAACAGGCCATGAAATTCAGTTTTTGAACCTCGTGTAGTGACAACAGAAGGGAAGCTCATACTCATCCATCTAAAAAGGCATACAAAAGTTCTGATAAAAGTTCCGCTCTGGAAGACACAGCGAGGAAGATGACACATTTCTTGTGTTTTGTCATGCAATTAGAGAAATCCGCATGTCGAGTTCCAGCGTTCAGTGAGAAGATGGACTTTCAGATGTCAGTTTCCCTCTCCTGTCGACAATGACTGTTGGCGCTCATCAAAATACTGCCAGGAAGTACCCTAGGGGCCGAGCCAGGGCCTACTATGATGGCCATAATTGTCAGAAAGAATGGGAATAGTCTGCCACAAATCACAAGTCTGCACATATATTAAAAGATAGCAACAGTTTTGTTCTATTTCTGTATTGTTCTATTGCAGACTAGTTATCGACCACATCTCTTTATCACCGGCAAAACCTCATAACACAACAACAAACCACTAGAAGGAATTAAACAATTTATATATCTATATGTGGGCAAAAGAAAAACACATATGAAATGCATTCTGTCAGTAGCATTAAGGCCCGGTTCACACCTGGGCGTTTTGTAGCGCGTTCGAACGCTCTGCAAAACGCTCAAACACCGAAATCCCATTATTTCCTATGGGTATGGTTCACACCTGGGCGTATTACAGGCCGCATGAACGCGCTACAAAACATCCTACGCCCAAAGAAGTACAGGAGCTTCTTTGGGGCGTTTTTGTCGCGCGTTCCCATTGGGATACAGCCAAGTAACCCTCGGAAACGCGTGTTTTTTTTACCGTGAATTGCGGTAAAAACGCGCATCACGAAACGCGTGACAAACGCGCATATTCAATACGCCTAGGTGTGAACCCAGCCTAACACAGAAGTTTTGTTTTACCTCCATTGTAAGTTAGCTTTAAGGTCAATCCCTGCCAGGAGATTTTCTGCATTCCTGTAGCCGGCCAAGCTGTCCAGCAAAAGAGGTAGTTACAGTTAGGACAAACTAGTACGCCGTTTAAAAAGTTTTAGCTGGAGTTAGTTTGCTGCTTACCTAAAGTTCATCTAAAACTACATGTCCATCTAAGACTACCCTGTCCACAGGGTGACAATGCTGCTGCATGATTTCACTGCAGAACAAACAGCCCTGTTAAAAAGGAGAAGGATCTACTTGTCAGGATCAGCAGGTAATGAAACTGCTACACGTTTTAAAGTGACACAAAACTCAGGAGTTACGTGTTAAAAATGCATTCAAGTACCTCAACTATTAACAAAAATGTATCTTATTTGTGTATCACTTGGCTGTAGATCCTCAAATCATCTCTGAATTAATGCTGACACTGTCCTTCCTTCTGGAGGGTGGCTACTTTTGCTCCCCATGGTCCGTGTGTGTGTAGCCACCGCTCCAAGTGATGGACTTCAATCTCAATACAAATTAAACTAAATGTAAGAGTGTAGTCCAGGGGTGCCCACAAGGTCGATCGCGATCACTGGTAGATCGCCATGTCCTCTCATCCCGCCGCTTCTCTGGATCCCCGCTGCTCTCCCCAGCGGGGATCCGAGAAGAAGTGAAGGAACCGGCGGCGGGGGAGGGCGGAGGACGGAGCCGCTGTCACAGAACTAATGCAGAGCAGGGAGGAGAGAGAGACGCTCGGCCAGGATCTGACAGCCGGCGCCTCTCTCTCCCCTCACTGCTCGTCCGTTCTGTCACAGCGGCTCCGCGCCCCCCCCCGCGCAGCTCGTCGTATCCCCCGCTGCCTTTGCCCGGGGGAGCAGGGGGATCCAGAGAAGTTGCAGCCCCCCTGTGCGTGGACGAGCGGCAGAGGATCGGTACATGTCACTAGTATGTACCAATCCTCTGTGTAGGACAAACACTGGAGCGATCGGCTGATCACTCCAGTGTTTGTAAATAACTGGGGACACATAGTACTATGTGTCCCCAGTTATAAATGAATGAACAGGATGTGATTTACATCACCTCCTCTTCTTTCATAAGTTTCTCAATGGGGAGAAGCACTCTGTGAAAATAAATTTAAAAAAACTGTTTTTAGGGAGGGAGCTGGCTCGCACTGGACTGGAACACAGGCACTAATGCAGGCGATCGCACTGTGGGCGAGGGGCCTGCCTGCGCAGCCAACGCCCCCTCCCGCCCCTGAATGCAGGTGTTTTTTCGTTGGTAGATCTCAATGAGCTCGTCATTTGAAAAGTAGATCTCCAGACGAAAAATAGTGGGCGCCCCTGGTGTAGTCCATCCCAGGAGCGAGCTTGGAGCGGTGGCTACTTTACTTAAAATATATGACCCCATCTTACTCTCCCAGAGTTTCCGGAATTGGGCACTATCTTTCCCCAAACTGCCATTCTGTATTAGTACAGGCCCAACCCCCACTAGACAGCACCCTACCACCTCTCCACCTCTACTAAGAAGCTTATTATGATTCACTGGATGTTAACAGTATTATCTGAGATGAGCAAAGCATTTCCAATTTTACCATTGGCAGAACTGACAACCATTTGTCTGACTCACCTTTCAGGAAGGCAATTTCTGCAGAGGTAATACACACAGATGAGCAGGTATCTCCCATTGCAACCTCAAAAAAAAAAAAAAAGACATCTTCCAAAGACAACCAGGTCTCTAGCCATAGATTTAACCAGTGAGAACTCTTCTTGCAAGACTTGCCAGTCTCCAAATTTACCCATTTAACTCTACACTTGGGAGACTTTGTCAGGTGTACCACATAATCTACTTTTGGGTTGGTGACTCCAATCTCTTTATTCCTACTTAGCACTTTTACCCATACCTCTTTATTTTGCCATGCAGACTCTTTAACCCCTGTGTTTTAATCCAGATTTGTGACATTTCCTTATTTTTTTATCCCATCCGTCTTGCAAGGTCCATCTGCTGTGGCAACAAGCGTGCCCTTGACTATACAAAGGCAATTAGCACCTCAGACTTCAACAGCAGAAATGCTTTCTGCCACATTGTTACATAGAGAGGCCTCCAATGTCACCGATTCCTTAGAACGGTCTTCTGGGGTGCCCTCTGAACACAAAATTACCTGGAAGCAACCTGGCAGTGAATTGCTTGACCTCTTTCATCATCAATAAAAACATTTTACCAAATGGTCCCAGTCTTTTCCACCTTTGTTCCGTACAGCCTGTAACACACTGCTCCAATTATTGGTACTCTGCAGTTTGAGCCCATCCCTCAGACAAGGAGACAGAGAAGTAAAAATTATGACTGACATTATGAGTTTAAACATTCCTGTCCACATGTACCTTAGCATATGGAGAGACCTATTTGCAGAGGTTCTAGAGGATGTATTTCTTTAAGGGACCTGCTCATGTCTGGAGGTAGCCTCATCCATAACAGACACAACAGCCTGGTGCTCTCTGGGAGCATTGCTATGCATCTTATCCACTATTATCTACTCAGCGACAGTGAGATACTCCACCACCTCACCAAGGGTCAGTTTGGTATACCGCCTATTTATTCATGGCAGACGGCACTAATACATTTGCAACATTTGTGAGCCTGCAGCATTTACCACATGCGTATTTTCTTCAATCTTTGAGGGAACATTCTCACCCAATCTTCATCTCTGGCACACCAGGCCCTTTGGAGAGTTCTATGAACACTTCTGTTGCCGTGGACACTGTGGCTAGGGGAAACTGAAAACTCTCTTTAGTAGCCACCCCTACCATATTTAGATCAGTACTTTGCTTAAACGACTTAGGTATACAACCAGACAGTATCACATCATTAAATATTGCATCATTTTTGTTTACTTTTTACCCCTGCCTCCCTAAGATATTGAGAAATACACAGAAGGAACTCTCTCCAAATACATAGCGGGTCCACCAATTGGGGTCACTCCTACTTCACATCAGACAGTTTCACTGCCAGTATCGCTAATGACCGATTTAGCACTCCCAGCAGTTTCCACTTTGAAAAAGGTTTTACCTGCCACTGCACTTTCATTATACTGTCACCACTGCCAAGAGAGGTTTACACAAGCCCACGAGGCCACAACAGACTGTCAAACTGGCAGATTCTGTTTGGGCACATGTAGGGCTTGCCCCGGTGGTGAAATCCCCTCCGGACAGTGCAGAGACAGCACATCAACCAATTCCCCCTCCACCTCATCCATAATATTATATATTCGTTGAAAATTGCTAAAAATGTGCAAGATACCATTATTTTAAGTGCTAAAAGCAGCACCTTAGGCAATGTAGCATCAGATGGAACTTCAATTACGAGTATAACCGCCTTGGTCTTTTCACAGAAACTGTAAAGAGATATAAAAAAGTTAAGTAATAATTCTCTGACACTCAACATGACAGTTTAAAAGAAAAAAGCAGTTTTTACTCCATATTCTGTATGCCATCAGTTGACAACCCAACACAATACCAAACAGTATTATTCTGAGTGCATGAGAATTATTACTTACCATTCAATGTCTGTGTTATTCCTGTTAACAAGACAGATTTCAGGGTCTCCGAGAGAATGAATCAGGAGACCTGTAGCTCAGTTTTGTGCGTCTACTCTTCGATCTGACCCCTCGCTGCCAAGTGAGCTATATTCTTTATCAGGGTGTGCTGTAAAAGGGATACTTGTCACCACACTTTACTATTGGGGTTAGGATGTACAGATGTAGATCCTGAGCTGTCAGTCACATTAACCGCAGCACTTGCAATAAAGAAAGTAGCATACCAATCAATAAGAAGCTTAATGGTTCCCAAGAGAGGGTGGAGGTTATATTTCCAATTCTGGAGTGCAGCGTGGAAAGGTGTGACAACTAGCACAGATGTATGGGACATCATTACACTCCGCTGTGGGTGTGAAAGGTTACATGGAGTATGTGAAACAGCTGGGATTTGGTGTGAAAACAAATGACAGTTACACACATTTCTCAACATAAACAAGGCATGCTATAAAATACACACAAGAGGATCTTTTAAGCTAATCTGCAACGGTGAGACATAGTAACAAAGATTAATTATAGAGCTCAATCTTCTGTTTTTTGTTGGATGAATCACTCCTCTTCAGGAGTCAATGACAGAGAAAGACAGCTGCCATCAGGTATAAAGTCCTGGTATCAAGAGGTTCCCATGACTACAACACCTCTAATTTTCCTTTGCTATGGCTGAAGGCTCAATGTTGTAAATGGAGAAAGCTCAAGCACTACTTGGTAGTTTGGGAGCTTTTTCATTCTAACCATCAAATCTACTGGCCTAAAACTATGATGGCTTGCCTCATTGGCCAACAGGAATGTGTGTGAGGAAAGAAGTGGAAATGTAATCTTCATCACTAGCAAGGGTGCTGGAGATTTATAATTTCTGAATTGCAATGGAGTCGGTCATAATAGAGGGGAATGTGAGATGCTGCAAGTATGCGTTCCTCTAGGTATCATGTCAAAGATCTACTGAAAAGATAAACAAAATGGTTTTAAACAGACTAAGAAACCAACCTACATGCAGAATGTGTTTAATTGTCAGCCTGGTGTGCAGCTCCTACATATGAGGAGCACAAGCAGAAAGTTCCCTGGTTCAAGCTCTGCCCGCTCTACGAGACCACTACAACTCTCACAAACCATACACATTAAAAGGAGGATGTGTAGAAGAGACAAGACGCTATAGCGCCACTAGATTCCATAATACAATTCACATTAAATCTAAACTAAGTGCACTGACTTTTAGAAAAAGTATTTTCCTGACATTAATGGTTTACTTTTTTACATGTTACCTTTTAAATTGCCCAACAAGGCTGATAACACAAATTCTGGCTATATGTAAGAAACGATCAATCATGCAGTAGATTCAAACAATCTTTCAGTAGAAAACAATCGTACATTGCACCACAAAAAAAAATCTATTTGGATACATTTATTTGGACTTTCTACCGGTATCGATCAGTGTTTCTAAATGAAAACCACTGTTTTTATTGACCAAACCGCCGTTTAGAGCAACCAATTGCTGAAACGTGATTCTTTCATCCAAATGATCGTTTTGTCAGACCATGATATGTCCAGAAAAATAAACCTAATTAAACTACCAACTGCTTTATTTATTTTTTGACAGATCAGGGAAGAGCTATGCATGCGGATTCTGGCCGCTGATGACAAACTGTATACTTTAATATGACTTTAGATAATGTATTAGGCTTCATTCCCATGACTAACAGCCAGCCTGTACAGATCCGTGCTGCGTGCACAGCCGTATTGGGCCGCTCCCAGGAAGGACGGGTGCAGTGTGTGATTTGTACGCAGCAGCCTGTTCTTCTCTAAGCGAGTCTGCGGCCGTACGCTCACTCGAACTGCAAGTAGGTGCGGGTGTCCCTGCTCGGACGCAGACAGGATCCATCCTATCTGCATACGAACAGACACCCGCACCGACTTGCAGTTCGGGTGAGTGTACGGGCACGTACTCGCATAGAGAAGAACAGGCTGCTGCGTACAAATCATACGCAGCACCTGTCCTTCCCGGGAGCATCACGATACGGCCGTGCACGCAGCACGGATCTGTACAGGCTGGCTGTTAGTCGTGTGAATGAGGGCTTAGAGACTGCTTTAGCAAGCCTCCTATAGTGCTTCTCGGTGGCCCTACAGACTCTTTGCTATGGTAGAAATACATCCTCTCTGAGAATTTCAGAGACTGGGGCTTACACTGGCCTGTATTTTCATGTTCTCATATTTAGAACCATTCAAAATATAAATGCACAGGCAACACGTGTTTCGCTACATTTAGCTGACCAAGATTAATGCTTTCAGGAAAATTAAAGCAGCCCCTTGATTTATTTTCACTTAACAGTGCCTTTAACATGCATGGCGATTCTTGTAGGTTCCATCCCACTGTTTCTCCACGGTGAAGCTTCAGCGGTTAAACCTGTAAATCTTCTGCTCTGTCCGGTCTATAAAACCCTGCAAGCGGCACATTCATTGTGCAAATTAAAATTATTTTTCCTGGAAGTAGTGTTTATTGAGTGACCAAAGGGCATTATTAACAGAGGCTGCTTAAATGAGAATGGATAAATATGAGAAGCAGGGTTTTATAAACAAGGTTTATTGATTAAATAAGAAGTGAGTCTAGTGAAATGAAATGCATCCTTGTACATTTGACTATTCTCCCAGCTAACCCAACTGCTTGAGAATTATATATATTCTCATTCTGTACACTCAGAAGGAACGAAACAGAAGGTCTAAGAAGAATCTGGCAAAGCATAGCTGCCCTACATGCTAATGTGCTTGAGCACTGAACCTCCCTCCAGTCGAAGCCACATGTCTTGTGCCTCGGTTGACCTGCTGTGGGAGGAAGTTTGGGGCAGTGATTTTCTGTGACAGCCCTGCGGAATTGGTAGCTACGGGGTAGCTACTCTGAGGTATTAACTAACGCTGGACATGTAATCCTTAGAAAAAAACTAAAAAAGTGGACTTTTGATGCAGGCAGTGTAGAAGTAAGAAAGGCAATCTATAGGGGCCACCAACCCCAACTAGAAAGAATCTTTTAGTTTTCAGAAAGTACCAAAAGGAGTTAATAATAAATTAAGACAATTAATCCACAGTAGTTTTGTATCTTATTGCCTCCAACAAGGCCACAGCAACTATATATATA
>NW_017306867.1:448964-457746 GCF_000935625.1 Nanorana parkeri | reverse complement strand
ATATATATATATTATATATACACATATTATGGAGACTCCATTTGCAGCAATGGCCTGTGGCAGTTGTTTGAAACTGGGACTCTTGGTGGGGATATATTTCGATCAGCTTATCAAAAACTAAGCGAAACAATGTTATAATTTAGGATGGAGCTTGCTTTGAAATTGTATCTATGGCAAAAACGTTTTGTGTTTTTTTTTGATAGACAACAAAACGGTTAAAACTCTGAGGGAGAAGGGGGTTATGCCTGTGCTCTACTGGGGATATTTCCTTCAACAGAGAGAGAAAGCCAAATCTTTTAGCTTTACTTCCCTTTTGAGACTCTTTTAAGACCCAAAGTCAGCAGATAGACTTATGCCCACTATCAGCTGATGGTGCTAAGCTGGGCTGAGGCAGGGAAGGACCCCATCAATATTGTTGGGATCCACCTCACCTACCTGACAAGTGGCTCTGCCTCTCTACATGTGGCTGAGAGCCAGAGCCTGCTCTCTCCCAGGTCTATAGCTCTGACAAGAGCTGAATAAGTAGAGAGGGAAGGGGCATATCTTGCAAGGAGCAGTAACTGACAATCACTGCTCTCCGCTGGGAGACGAGGCGGTCACACAATCGGTCATCTTCCGGTCTCAGAGCCAGCTTCCGACAGCTGCAGTTTCCCACTCTGGCTTTAAGTATCAGGGAGAGTATGTTTTACCCTTCCCACACTTCTCTTTTAACTTCCTCTCCCAAAGACACAACAGAAAGAGAATGACAGTTGTCCACTAAACAAGAGTCCCCTTTGGAAGATATATTTTCTGGTGACATAAGTAAAATTATGAATTGCCTATCTTGTTAAAAATGAGAGTGAATGGTGAGATTTTAACCCTTACTTGCTCTATCCAAATGTAAAAAAAAAGGCCAGCCAAGAGATAAACTTTAATGAGATCTGTGTAAGTCTTTATTTTAAAGGATATCTTTATCCTCTTTTGGAGCTACACAGGGTGGTGCAAATCATGTAAGGCTGCGCAGCTTAAAATAAAACCTGCCATAAAAGAAACAGAGAGCCATGGTTGACTTGCTTCTGAAGATGCTTGCTGCCTGGATATCACACAGATCCAATGGCTTCAGTGCTTGCCAAGTCACTGACCTGGAACACATGCAGATCCGGAGTTCTCGCTTTCCTTGTATAGCACTTGCTCTTGGTCCATGATTAAAAGTACTGGGGGCAAAGACAGCAGACATCGGAGGACATTAGCAATGGCACACCAGGTACTTCACGATAGGCTTCCTTGAAGTAAGAGTGGCTAAACAGTATAATAACAGGGATAAAGCCGACAAAGAAATATCGGTCTGACGCACAAAGTCATGTTTTCCTTCTCATCTTCACAAACAACTCTCAGCATTACTAATCCTTTTAGAAGTACATGCTGGGCTAAACAACATTCAGAAAAGCAATAAACTAGGATACATGCTGCCGAGGCACCGAGGCAGAGCAAAACAACAAAAGAAACAATGGAAATATAGTTGTCAAAAAATCCTTTCATAAATACATTTGTCCTTTATTTAGGATTTACATTACTGTAAAGTCAGACTAACATTGACAGCAAAATTCCAGCTTTGCATAACAGGTTGACTATACTTAGCGCATGTATTTTAGCAAACCTTGTTAAAGACACCCTATTCCTCAAGACTTATGTTATACAGAAAAAACAAGGTAAGTGCAGGGCTTGTGAAACAGTGTAGCAAACCATCCATGTGTGTGTTTTCTTCAGTGATGACTTCTATTTCCTTGCAGTGTCAGAGGAACTTTGTTAGCAGGTAGATACCATATTTATGGAACTAAGGCATAATTGATATATGTTGGACAGGTTCACAACTGCCTATCCACACATCTTATTAATAATAAAATCTTTTTGATTACATCAGCACCCCGGGGGTGTGCCTATGCTGATCTCATCACATTACATTACTAGGAACTGGAGAACACCTGACGGCCGTCTTGAGCTTTGTTATGCAGTGTGGGTCAAGCAAGACCTAAGTGGGTGTTTTTAACTTGTTTTAATAAAGTTACTAAGTGGTTTTACACTATGGAGGTGTCTATTGTATTCTCTCTGAGCCACGCTGAGGGTATATAAAAAGTGCAAAAGAAATATACTATATTATCTGGGAGGAGCATTGGGGTCCTTATCCTTACTGAGAGAATGCTACCATCCACCTCTACACCCTGAAGAGGAGATAATCAAGAAATGCTATCTGACCGTTTTTACTAGATGGTCCAACGGTTCCGATGAATGAGGTGGAAACTTGCTGAATTGGACATGGAAGTCACTAAATCCACCCGTTTGGATTGTGGAACACTTTTGTGTGGACATTAACCCTTTCTGGACTAGATCACTTCAGTGGATGTTTTTATGCATTTGTTGAAGCACTTTATTGCTATCACTATTCAGTGAAACGTTGTAGGGAGTACTTTGTTTATACCACTTTTATTGGTTAACTGTTAGAGCACTTTATTGTTATTATTTGTGCTTTTTTTCACTGGGCGCACTCTGGAAGAATGAAGTGAGGTGTATGTATATATTTACTGGTCTATTAACTTTTTGGCACAGAGCACTTTATTATTATCAACTGAGTTACTATCACTGGATACATGCTGTATGAATGAATTGAGGTGTATTTATATATTTATTGGTCTATTTATTTTTAGCGCAGTGCACTATTGTTATTTAGTGTTTTTCACCATTTGCACAGGTTCTTTGATAGTGATTTGGATTAGCGAGTAGCGTGGATATTCTTCTGGTTAATTCTAATATACTTGCCCACATAGCTGTGCAGGGAAATTCTGATCTCTTCTACAGAAAGGGAATACATGCTCTTGTTGATGAGCTGTATCCGTTTTGATTTCCTGCAGATCTTTAGGAAGTCACCGCTAGTAAAAAAAAAAAGGATGGATCAATGGGGATATACAAATCTGTGAAACACTATGACACCGCAACTCCTTCCAAAAACCTGGCAGACTGGATCATGTCCAGAGGATCTGATGTAATATCCTTTTTTGAGCTCTATATCACCTTTGTGCATTTGAAGTTGCTACATAACTAAAGACCGTCTGCCTTTTTCAACTATAGTTCTATGGATCCTTATGGCTTCTCAAAATGTTGTCAGGGATTTCTTGATCAGTGATGAACTGATTTCCCTCCCGACATTACCTGCATAGGTTCGGTACCCATGTCACTCTGCAAGACCAGTTGAGCCTCTCTTTTCCTCTCTCAAGTATCAACTGACACCAATAATATTTTAATGAAACCAGTTAATGTTTTCAATATGTTGTATCATGGGGCACCTCTCCACTGCCCACCAATGTAAGGGGGCAGCTCTCCACTGACCACCAATGTAATGGGGGAGATCTCCACTGACCACTAAGGTAAGGGGGCTTCTTCACTGATTACCAGTGTAACAGGGGAAATCTCCACTGACCATCAATGTAAGGGGGCACTTCTCTACTGACCACAAATGTAATGAGGGAAATCTCCACTGACCACCAATGTAAGAGAGCATGTCTTGAATGACCACCAATGTGAGGGAGCACTCTCAACCAACCACCAATCTAAGACAATAATTTTCACTGTCTGTGTTTTTCTGTACATTATTATTATCTAATTTCATGATAAGTATTCAAAATAATTTTGGTGTTTAGAGCAGTGGGTTGTTAAAACAAATATATTTTATGAGTGTCAAATATGCTAATTAAGCCATTCTTTATTCTTTTATTAATTATTATAGCTACAACTCACTTTTCACACCAATGTAACGTGTGCTGTAGATAGATCATTTTTAGCAAGGGTTTCCCAAGAGTTATTTTACAGTGTGATGTACGTTGGGAGTTGTAGTGCGAGTGTGTCATTAATAAGTAGGCCATGACTGCAATCTGCATATACCTACAATTGTGCACAATGCTGCTGCCAGCTGATACTGAAGAAAACCATGGAAGCTCATGCTTTTTTGAACTAAAATCAGAGTTAAAATTAGATTTGTAAAACCATATGTTTATTTTCAACACTGGAGTCACAGGGCTTTTCACTGGCAGTTTCTTTTTGCGTGCCTTGAGTTTAGTTTACATTAAAAATGTTTTTCAAATTAGTTTAGTTTAAAATTAGTTTAAAGTTTTTGTTTTTTTATTTGCCAGTAAACGCAATATTGAAACTACTATATTTAGATACAAATACGTAATTAAGTTCTTAAGGCATTTGCTTTTGCTGCATGTTTTTTTATTGTGGCTATTCTTAGCTTTTACTTTCATGTGAACACTGTGCTAGAAGCCATCACTGTCAGAGAACAAGAGAAAAGGTCCTTCATCTTTGAGACAATGGCCAAGCAAGGCCACCACCAGTATGCCAATCCTTCTGGCAATGCTGCTTAATAAGTGGTAGGAGTAAATGTATTCCGAGAATTACAAAGCGAGTTCAGTCAACATATCAAGATGGTCACAGATCTAGATTTATGGAAAGAGTTATTTACTTTACATGAAAGAGGCACGTTTTCCTTTGTTTGTGAGCCAAGACAAAAGTACAAAAAATACACATATATGTTATGTATCTGCCGAGGTATACTATCAAAAGCAGCCGAAATCCACAAATCAATTGCATATTCACTCATTCACATAGGATAATAGTTCATACCTATAAAAGATTTGCTCACTTTTCCAGAAAAAAAAAGTAATAATTGATCCAGCAAAGATTTCCAAACAAAGTACCCGTTCCAAGACGTACTAGTTTAGCTTGTCTTGTTCGGTTTATCACACTCACATGTCTTAAGTGCTGCTAGCTATGTTAAAGTTTAGACCATGTAGACCACCCTAAATTTAGATAAATACAGCGATAAGGATTTGGTCACTTCTCCATGAAGTAGTACAAAATGGCCTAAGTTAAAGTGACCCTGACCTAGTCTAAAAAGTACTTCACCTAACAACAATGCAGGCACCACTAGGAGCTGTGTTAGACTTTACTACTACTACCACCACCATTTGTGGAGGCCCCTTGGTTCACAGACCCAGTCTGACACAGGCACTTGACTTCTCTCCCTAGTTGAGAAGACCTACCCTCTGACAATTGCTTATACAAAGACAAACTTCCAATTACCAACCAAGGCTCTTAGAGGCATTAAAGAGTTAAAGTGACATTAAAAGGCAAAAACATTTTTCCCTCCTCCCAATGTAAATGTTAGCACTTACCTTAAATGATGTCTCTTTTTCCGATCTTCCTCTTCTTTCCCCATGTTTTCATCTGTCCCTCCAGCGGTGTGACGTCACTCCGATCCAGCGCTGACGGCTCTGTCTCTCCGATCCAGCGGTGTCTGCAGGCTGGTGCACGCGTCCATAGACTTACCTTGCGTCTCTGCGAGTCTCCCGCCCGAGAATCGGAACTGCGCATGCGCCTGCCCCAAGATCCTTTGCGGCCGTACGAGCAGTTCCTGATTCTCGGCGTGGGAACGAGTGGCGATAACGAGGTAAGTTTAAAAGGATTTTAAGCGGGTTTTTTTTTTTTACACTTCTTGCCTATATCTACTGCATGCTAGCAGTAGATATAGGCAAAAAAAACAGAGGGTTTAGAACCCCTTTAAATGACAGGAACATGGCCTAAAGAGAAACATTTCTGATGTCACTTTTATATGCTTGCTCTTCCATATTTCAGTTACTGAAATTAATACAACAATTAGATTAGACACTAGAGGGAGCAAACAATTTCCAATCGCTCTACATCTCTCCTTCGTAACAGTTGAAATGAGATATTGGCCACACAGACAGTGTATTGATTTTAGCCTGCCAACAGATCTATAGACTTCTATTGAGAGACGGAGATGTAAACTCCAACCACCATTGTGTAGCACAGCAAAGTTTGCATATGTAATGAGCAAATATGTCTGTTCCCATGTACACGCTTGATGATAAACTATGTATAGAAACACAGATGATAAAATATTAAAGTGATATTAAAGTCAAAAGGATTTTAAACTATTTCAAACGCTGATGAAATCACTTACAATGGATGCTGCTCCTTAATGTTTAAAAGGTTTCGCTTCCTGCAGAATCAGCTGGACTCTGGCCCTGACTCCCTGTTTTAGACGGACTGCTTACTCAAGCAGAGTGCTATGCAGTCACCCTTGTATGTGCTAGTAAGCTGTGTGTGTCTCCACAAACACAAAAAGACATCAAATCAAGCTATTTCTCTACCCCGTCTCATCTCCTCCATTCTCCAAGCTATTAGATGAACAGTTACTGGAGTCTGCACTGTCCTTTGTGATCTTGTACTGAATAGGAAGTTTAGGGAAGCTGAGCTGAGAGACTTGGAAGCAGCTGTTCAGAAACATGATTGTGTTGGGCAAAAATGTAAAGCAATGCTTTGCTTGGCGATGTATATTTATTTGATCTGGATTCCTTACTGGAAAAATAATTTAATACAACTTCAACTTATATTTATAAGATTTACATCACGCTGAACTTCTATATCTAAGTTTTCTTTCAAGCAACTCTGCTAATTTTTTTGGTCCAGGCATCAGGTCATGCTCAACCAGGTTTAGAAATGATGCATCTAGGTGAAGGATTCTTTGCAGGACTCTTCTGATGCCCATCAAGTAACTATCCAGGATTCAGGAGTGTTGAAGTAAACAAGTGTTAGGTTAAAGAATATGTAATGTCATTTTTTAAATTATGAATAGAGTAAAGAAATGTAAAAGCCCCTGTCAGATTTGTCTTTTCTTTGTGGAGATTCAACCCTGTATTTGACTTGGTGACCGTTGCCTGCAGTAGTGACAGGAATTTTTTTTTTTTTGCGTTGTCCCAGGAAAAAGTATGGGAAAACTTCCAATGTGGTCACCTGTTCAGATCACAACTGTCTAAGATTTCCCCTTGCTTTGGAGAGGTCTCCTCTTCCTGTTGTGTATCCAGGCCGGAGAGTGAAGGGAAATATCCTTGATGGGTACACAGAAACATTTGTAATGTTAAGGAAGGGTTGGTTGTGAGGGGCTAAATTACAGTCCTTGCTTCTGCATTTAAATGTTAAAGTGATATTAAAAGTTTTTGTTTTTTTATGGTGACTTCTAGGATGCCCATCTTTGTAAAAATTTTTTTTTTAAATGCTGTTCTTTTTAAAGTTTTCTGTTCCTTGTTTTCTAGTGGGTCTCCACATCGCTTTGCCTCCCACTCCATGCACAGGTGCCTCCATCAGCTAAGCGGCTGCTGTGGAGACACCCGCGCGTGCGTTCCCGGCCTGTGCCCTCAGTAGCTGTGTGTGTCTATAGACACACAGCCCTTTGGCAGGACACGCCCCTCTTCTCCGCCCAACAGTTTGATTTATGGCAGAAGGAGCCTATGTCTCCTTTTTGGGGGGAAGGAAAGAGACAAAAAAGTACTGGGTGGTTTTTATCCTAATGGACAGAATGAATTGAGGTAAAACACACCAAGACTTTAATATGACATTAATGAAGTTAATGAGACCCAACATTTTCAAATTTGAGTCCTAAGTCTTTCTATAAGGACAGGATAATATGAAGGTGCTCAGAAAAAACAGGAATCAGCCCTGTTACCTGCTGCAACAAAACTTCCAAAAGGAAATAAAAACATTTTAAAATGTATTTTTGGTGTGCGGTGTTAAAAGGAACACACACATATACAGGGGTTTTCTCTGTATGTGTGCCAGCTCTGCCTAACTCACTTCATTGAGTTACAGAACACCTCCCATCTATGTTGTGGGGATGAAGAGAGGGGAAGGTTTAGCAAACAAGTTCAGCAAAAAGACAACTGGGCAGGGCTGACAACACTATTTGCAACGTCAGCCCAGAAAAGGCACAGTGTTGTCAGCGCACAACAGGAATTCAGGAGCTTAGAGCATTTCTGCCAAAATCAACAGTTTTCTTTTTTTTGTTCTTGCAAAGTCTCTTAAGAAGAAGTCCCACCTCATTAAAAAAAAATTTTTTTTGCTTTTGTGCCCTAGGGTAAAACGTCCATATAACACTTATCTTTCTATGTTCTGCAGAAGCCAAGATCTTATGGTTGACAGCACGCCTCACTCCATTCCACGTATTTCCGACCACAGTATCAAGGAGATGAATACGAAGCGAGACGTAATTGATGGTGCTCGTTTTTGGCTCGCGGTGCTTGCTCTAGACAAGCACCATCCTTAGGAATACAGGGAGAGAGGGGCTTACAAACTAAACTAACACAGCACAGCTCACAGCCTGTGCCTATTCTGCTCTACACCGGCGGAAAGATTGAGCCCAGCCCCGCCCACCAACTATTCAGGAAAGAGAGACTAGTGTATGAATGACACACTCATGTCCAGCATGCCGTCATATACAACAATATAAACCGACAGCTACTACTCTAGTCTCTCTCTTTCCCAGAATATCCTGTGGCTGTATTTGGGCTCAGTGTTTCATTTCGGTACAAGGATGACTTTCAGTACATGGCAGAAAGCAGGGGGGTTAAGCCTAAGGGAAAAAGGGGTGCAAGATTATACGGCACAGCTGCAGAATGAAGAGGGGGATATGGCTTCAGTGCTGTAGCTACCCCATAGCAATGCCCATAAATTGGGCTCCAGCCTGGGGTGGAGCTATAGTACAGCACAGCCAGAAAAGAAATGTGCAAACCAATGCCCAGATCTAAACAGAATCAAGTGATATATGCACTGGGTCCCCTGGGTGATTCAAGAAGGATTTTCACCTTCTGGTAATAAAACATGGGAAAAGGTGCATGCATTGGATTGTTGTACTGATATATATATATATATATATATATATTTTTTTTTTTTTTTT
>NW_017306867.1:418291-448810 GCF_000935625.1 Nanorana parkeri | reverse complement strand
GCTCACACTCCGACGTTCGCAGTTATATGTAACATGTGCGGCACAATAGACGCAATCGTCTTCGCACGTAGGCACACCCGACGCATATCTGCATGTGTATGTGGGGGGTGGAGGACTTGAAAAAAAGTTTTTTTTTCTTTTTTAAATGATTATTTTTGTATTACTTTTTTTTTTTACACAATTTTAATTGCTATCACAAGGGTGGCTAAGAAGCCCCCTATGTGATAGCCAATTTACATGACAGGTCCTCTTTATGGAGACATCAGGCGTCTCCAAGACCCCTAATGTCACCTAGGGACCCCCAGAGAAGCTGATGAAGCAGAGATCTGCTTCATCAGATTCTGTAGCTGGAAAGTGACACTGAATGCACTGAAGTGATGTAATCTATATCACTTCCAGCATTCTGGGACTGAAGAGAAGATCAAAAGGGAGATTGTGTACTGATCTCCTGTCACAGAGCTGTGCCGGTCCCGGCTGCATCGGATCTCGGGACCGGTGATTTGTTGGATGGGAATATTCAATAGAAGAATTTATCAATGAATAATCAAACACCACATGAATGTTTACTTGTAAAAAAAAACCGAACCAAAAATTCTAATGGCGCCCCGCTGGACTGCACACAGCATGATAACCATCAGATCAGCATACAAACTCACCAGCAGCTGTAAGCCGGCTCTAGAGCATGGACGGGATTCCAAAATCAGACTGGCTGCTATAATTATTTAATGTACGTTCTCTATAAACTCAACTTTGGGCAAGATGTACTCACTGCGTACATCAGTGTGCCCGTCACAAAAAAAATACACCCTTTATTCATGAGCGTTCAGAGAACATGCAGACATGTACAGGTAGCCTGCAGGTATATTCCTTGAAAACAAAGGCAGCCATTTAATGGCAAACAAGTACAACAACACACAACATTCTCGGAATAATTTCACGGGATCCTTTCTTGTGGGAAACAGAGGCTGCAAGTGCCGACTCTTCATTCTGAAAATGCTAGTACTCTGGCTGTCATTGTCACCCATTTGTTTTATTTAAAAAAAGAAAAAATTGTCTTGACTCACACTGAACTCCAAACAGAGGTAAAGTGCACAAACTAATGCAGCTTTGTCATGAATTGTATTACATTTATATGCTATTGAATGTATTTTTGAAAGAACAAATGATTTTGTGTGCTGACAATAACCATGCTGATAGGTGGAGAAAGCAGAGTGACAAAGATGAGCTCATTACTTTGCTGCTTCACCTATACAGTCCAGTCACAGGCTGGGAGCGGGTCCATGACAGCCTGGGATCAGAGGAGGCGAGTCGAACAATGTTGGCCACATTTAACCCAGAGACTGAGGCCATCTTGTGGCAGAAAAGAAATACTGCAGGACACAGCTCTTAATTGAAGGATTGGCCGCAAAAGCTTTTTTTATTTATTAATCTGTCAATTGGCTAATCATTTTTATCAATTATTTTTGACTGGCGTTCTGCTTTAAGTCCTCACATTCAACAGCTGCTGGGAAGTGATTAGGACCTTGTCAACTGTGCAACTTTTCATAAGAGTCCATGGGAAATGGAAAGAGGTAAAGGCACCTTTGAAAAGCCGCGATTTTGTCTAGTAAAAACAATCTATCATTTTAGCAAAGAAAAATAAAATGACTATGACTAAGCAGCTAGATACCCGCTTTCCTTTTCCAGTTCAGGCTAGCAAATACTAGAGAGACAACTGGTTACTTATAATTAGCGAGACACACTATTTTCTATATTTTAAATATCAGCCCTTACATCCTCAGGTGCAGTAATGTCACTTTCTCACATTCCTTCGACACACACACACAAACCATCTCACGCTATTGTCTAGCCTGACAATGAGGGCACAGGTGATCCTGCCCTGATCTCATCTACTGCATCAGTGGCTAGAGCTGCAAACTGACATACGACTGCTCGGAAGATCCATCTTCACTACAACTTTCCTGTAAATGACCATCACAAACACGTACAATCATTTTGGATGAAAGTGCGTGACATCTCACAGGAACAATAGTGATTGTCCCAATTTCTTCCCCTAGAGTTTATCTCCTTGGGTTGCAGACGGCTCACAAAACATACAACAATAATCATGCCATGCCTATGGGCACCTTTACAAAACTATTCACCATACTAGTCTTCGCTATAGTTAAAGGAAATGAATGAAAGAAGATTTTAAGGGAACGTGTAAGCTTTGTTCACCTGAACCCCAAATAACAGGCACCTTGAGATGTCAGTATGCATATTCTGTTTATTTGTAGCACAGTCTGGAACACTCTAGATCAGGGGTAGAAAACCTCCGGCCCTCCAGCTGTGGTGAAACTACAAATCCCATGGTGCATCACTCTTCGGGAGTCATGTCTGTGGCTGTGAGAATCTTGCATTGCCTCATGAGATTTGTAGTTCCACCACAGCTGGAGGGCCGGAGGTTTGCTACCCCTGCTCAAGATGCAACGTGCGTTATTAGGCAAATCTCAACCGCAGCTTTTTCCTGAACCTGCACCACCCTATTGGATGGATAGTCTCGTTGGTCAAAAGGTGGGCTCAGTACTGGAAGTTGCCAAGATATGGTGTGACCATGTAAAACTCAATATGATTTGTATAGCAGATCGCACTGAGTTTTGGGGTTTCTAAAACATAGACAAAAAGTAAATATGTGACTTCCTGAAGTTTTTCCATCTCCTCTATGGTTCTTCCACCACCCTTAGTCTGTCCTCAACTTTCCTTTAATCGTAAGCAAACTTGTAAAAAATAGCACTAAATTAACCAATGTACAGGAGGCCCCAACAGTAGAGTAAATGTTGGCATCTAAACATTTTGCACCTCTGTTACTAAAGAAGGCCTCCAGAACACCATTATAATGTGAAGTAGCAGACCGGAGGAATGCTAAATATAGTATTAATCCAAAAAACACAACTAAGTGATGCTAAAACAGCAATGTTGACACCTGGAAAAAAGTAGATTTCATCATTTATATCATCTCATGTAACCATGGCATAGGTCAAGTTTCTGCTGCTGATGCAGAGGAGCTTAAGTGATACATTAAAGTTCCCCTCTGCGAACAAGCTACTTGATCTCGGCTATGCCTCACCTATGTTTATGGCATGATTACACTGCTCTCCACCCCACATTTTCCCACACATTTCCCAAAGCACGGCAACACTCAACTTGAAGAATCTTGTTGATGAATTATACAAAAATTAACATTATGCGATCAAACATGTTGTAGTAATTAAAAGTTAATTTCATATTTCTCAGGATTCCTATGTAATAGTCATAATGAAACTATACTGTATATATGTGTTGAGCTTGGAGGGGTCTACCATAAATCACCAAAATGTTTTTCGGGAAGCAAAACTTTTGACACATTTTGTTTTCTAGTGTATTTAGTTTGAAAGGTTTGGTATGATCATTTTTTTTTATTGATTGTTGTCAACGGCAAAAGGTAACCCATAATTGCACAAAAGTTTCAGGCAGGCAGTTCCTTGAGGTCCACCTGTCAGTTTTCTAAGCAGATCTTATCAGAAGGCCAATAAACGCATATGATTCCATTTACATCTGATTACTCCCCCCACCGCCATCGACTCAGTCTAGGTCCGGAACAAAAAAACAGAACAGAATTCCATTTTGGCAGTCCCGATTGTGACAAATTGGGGGTAATCTGATGTAAACGGACACATGCACTCTTACAGCTGACTACCCATAGAATTAGGCTTGGTTCACACAGAGGCGATTGCGGTTGTTGAGCTGTTTTCGTGCATTGGTAAAGCAATTTTTTTTGTGCAATTTTGCTTTTAAAAACGCACAGTTTTCAATGCATAGGCATGTCTAGGGGACCAAAACCATGCGATATCTGCCTGAAAATAAAAACAACATCCGCCTGAAAAACATGGGGTCAGTAGAGCCCAGTTTTTTTCCTTCATCGTATATTTTTGCACGACAGGCGATATCGCACGTGACGCTACGCTTGGGTGTTTACTGTCGCCAATGACTTGTATGGGTTTTTGTGTTTTTTTGCGTTATCGCACGACTGCATCCGCATGATAAAGTGTGAACTAGGCCTTAACGTGGGACCGCAGAGTCCAGTTTGTTCCTCCATCGTAAGTGAACGGAAACGGATGTCAGAAGAGTGTGCAAATCCCCTGCTGATTGGAACTGACAGCACCTGTGTGAAAGGGACCTTAAATTTAACAAACTGTATCAATTCCATTGGATAGCTGTTCAAAATGAATTGGAATCCAAACACCAGTGGATACCCAAGTATCGACAAATATAGCAAACAGCAATTAATCTGTTACAAATCACTGCCTACATCTGAGGTCTGCAACATGTGGGCCCTTTTCACATTCTAAAAAGAAATCTCCATTATGGAAAAGATAAGAAAATGCATCAAAGGAAAACAACAATAAAAGGCAACTAATAATGCAATATCGTTTTACTTCATCATAATCATTATTTTTATACAAAAAGTGACTTTATTGAGCATAAAAATGATTGTGAAAATAATTACAGCCACCCAGGCAGAATCCAGGCAAAGTAAATGGTACATATGAATCATCTTTAAATTTCAAAGCATAAATCACACATTATGGTGGGAGATTTTCAAAGGTGTCATAAAATACAGGCAGCTGTGATAAATCAGTGTGACATATAGTATAATAAAGGATGCAGATTTCATGCTGCCAGCAATATTCTGAGTAGGGTGTTTTAAAGCCAACATAAAATATATGTCCATATAACGAGATAGAGGCAGTTTAATGTCAGCACGAGGCCCCAGCAGGACTTCTCTTCTCTAAACCATCAAAATAATTTTATTTTAATATGTAAATATCAAACCTATCGCATCTCTGCAGCAGTCTTGTTCCAGTGCCACTGCACATGCGCAGAGCACCAGTTCAGTTCTGTTAAACAATTTCCCCGGAGTTTCTTCTTTAAAGGAGGCAGCAACTCTATCTGTTTCAATAACCCATAGTGCTCTGCGAAACCTTTATTATGTACTGAATGTTCTTTTGTAAAACAAAGATTGTAAACAGATAGTAAGGAACCAGATAGAAAACATCAGTTTAAAAGCATATCCCTAAAAAATACTGACCCAAAACTTCGAGTTTTCCAGTAAAAAAAAAAAAAAAGGGGATTACAAAAGGCCTATTTATAAAGACTACCACATTATTATTTCATTTTTATTTCTTCACAATTCACCACCTTTTTTTTCTTTCTCAATTTCTAAAAAGTTTAAAATGGAAAGTAGTAGAAAAGAAGTGGTGAAAGCATAGGAGCGTTGTGTGCTTAGGTGCTATGTGTTAGGCAAACTATTCTTTCTGATTGCACTGACAACGACCACAAAAACACAAAAAAGTAGGTTTGAGCAATTTCTTTTAGCACAATGCAACACCCAAAGCAAAGGAACCTGTACGTTGTTGAACACTAGAACGCAGGTGAGTTGCAGAGAACTGTAGACGAGTGTTGGGGTTCAATTTACATTAAGGGACTGTTCACATGATATCAGGTCCTGATCAGGTTGCGGATCTGCAGACGCGAAGCTACTGATGCAGTGCGTTTTTGCCACGTATTTTCCGTGTTTTTGATGCGTTCCAGTTTTTTTGTCTGTTAGCTGCAGTGCAGTGCGTTTTTGACGCGTTTTGTGTTTCCGGTCTGTTTCCTGACCGGACAAAATGTGACATGCAGTATTTTTTCTGTCGTAACCTGAACGGACTGCGCACGTGAGAACTGTAGCCCATAAAACACATAGGGATACATTGGGATGCATTTTTTGTGCAGGAGCGTACGGATCAGGTCAGCACAGAAAACGGACGCCGTGTGAACAGGCCCTGAATGGCAATGCACTGCAACAAACCTCTAACTGCACCGCTTTACCCTGTGTTGCAATAATACATTATCACACGTGTCATGGCGTGCGTTATAATGTGTTTTGCAGTGTGAAGAAGCCCTTTTGCAAATGCTAGGTCGCTTGGACCTGAGCCCTCACTCAACTGACTATAAGATAGAGCAGGGGTGCCCACAAGGTCGATCGCGATGTCCTCTCCTCCCGCCGCTTCTCTGGATCCCCGCTGCTCACCCCACCCCAGCGGGGATCCGAGAAGAAGTGAAGGTGGTGGGGGAGGGCGGAGCCGCTGTCACAGAACTTAAGTAGATCTCCAGACGAAAAATAGTGGGCGCCCCTGAGCTAGAGTGATCCACTTTGGAGACCTGCAGCCAATGCCAAATCAGCGTTAACTATGCCTAAATTAGTTATATCACAAAGTGGTGCAACCCCTCCCGCCCAAAACTCTTTAACAGAATTTGTGGAACACTAAAAGCAGCCATAACATGACCATTTATAAAGATTAAAAAGAATAAAAAATTTACTTAAGAGGTAGGCTGCTTAGTGATCTATAGCACTCAATTTAAAGGACACTAGCCGAAATTGTCTTTTTTGTAGTTCCTAATAAAGTGAGGTAAGGCAAGATCCTCGATCAGTTTTTACTGTTCTCCGAGTCTTTCCTTCCCTTCCTGCCCTGATGACCACCAGGCTATGGCCATATGCTGCACTTCATGTTTTCCTCTCTCTGGGGTGAATTCTCTATAGAGTTCTGTGCATGATCCTCCAGGAAGGAAGTCTGACAGTGTCACCACCCTTGTAAATTTTGCAAAAGGAATATGTGGAGAATGCACTTCAGGAAATAAAGAACTGAGAAGTCTCCCTAAAGGGGACACAGACTGCAATAAAACTATGCACAGAATCCTAGCTCTATATATATTAACCTCTATAAGTATCTTTGATAGGACCTCCCCGAAGAATCCGTGTGTCTAATGCCTCCCTACGGAATCCCTTTATATTATCTTATATGCATTAGTTCTCAAAGCCCCCAATGACTTGGCAAAAATCACTCTGAAAATCTGTGCAGAGGACATAAAAAAAAACACCTAGTCACACTTTTAGTTCTGGTCTGTGTATATCTAACAAGCAATCCCAGGATGGTGCCACCATCAGTGCTACTCACCCAAACACCGGTATGGGACCACAATATGAACGTGGCTCTTGCACTGCTTACGCCCTTTCTTGCACCAGTTCTGAATGGTGACGGGCTGGTTGGCTTCTACCACATTGGTTATCTGTAACTCTGGGTATACCTAGAAGAGAAAGATGAAAGGAGAATTAGGCAACCAAGGTAATAATATAACCTCAACTCAAAATGGGAACAGAGAAAAATACCAATATTATTAGGCAGTGTGACCAAATATTCCTAAAATATATAGCGCCAAAACTTATTTTATTTAGCGTTGTATAGAGAAAGGTTAAAACCTGTCAGGATTTTTTTATGTCTTTGTCCCTTTATCTTTGTGGAGAATTACCTCCACTTCCTATGCTATAGATACAACAGGAAGAGGAAATCTCTCCAAAATAAGGCAAAACCTCTCTTGAAAGTTGTCACCAAAGTGCATCTCCCCATTGAAAATGTCCCCTCTATTTCTGTTCTGATGACAGCTAAATAATTTTGAACACATTCAGTCCAGGCGACATGGGTCAGGAGGACACAGGAAGTACTGTATTAATCTCCCCATATTATCACAAACATAAAAAAAAAAAAAACTTTTGTCTTTAGATGCACTTTAATCAGTGATAGGACATGGTGGCTAACTAATAAATACCATTTATTGTACTCTGGTCCTTTAAGACTTTGTACAGACCACTGGGCATGTCTGTGGTTTGGCACATTCGCTGTGTTACACTACAAAGCCACCAACATGTACACATTTAACCACAAACATAGGTGGACAAATTAATTCTCTTTTAACTCTAAAACAAGATCTGTCACCATTGTCAGCATTTATCAACACTGTAGAGCAACTTCCTTTCTTGCATGGACTGCTTGCTGTGTTGAAACCTGTATTAAAGTTCTCAGTAGAGGAAGAGGCTAATGATAGCAAATGAAATAAAAACTAGTAAAAATGCATCTGACTGGTAAAAAAGACCAGGCCAAGAGTTGACAAGTCATTGACACGTGTTCATGTTTTTATTCCCATGATATGAGGGGTCTTGCATGTCTTTTAGGAGGCCTCTTGAGACTTGCTTGCATCAAGATGCACTCTGGCTGTTTCACGAAGAACATAGCAAAATTCTCTAATAGGATATGATCTATTGAGTTGCATTGTACTGTACTCAGCAAAACAGCCAAATGCAAATGCACACAGAGACACTATTTCTTCTAGGGTCCGATAAAGCCTATTAAACAGCAGGTGGGCGTGGGTGCTCAGAGTGCAGCTAGTCGTTCTCACCATTATTTTCTAATTGCACCCAGGTCGCACCGGGCAGATCACTAAAAAAGCGTATTTGTACCTTTTTTTAGCGATCGCTGCGCGGATGTCACCCCATTGAAATCAATGGGGCCGTGCAGCAATCACTGTGTGCACACGATAGCGTGTCCTGGCTGTTGCCGGGGTGTGAACCTAGCCTCAAACAATGCTTAGCAGTTCGTGTAAATACATAGATGACATGAAGCGATGCCTGGAACAAAAGCTGTATCTTTAACACTGATATATGAGTACATACCAATATTATAAAGAGACCTGCCAAAGTTTCCTTTCATACTACAAATGTGATCAGAATTCAACACAAATTCTGGTGTCAGAACTCAATAAGGACCTTGACGTCCCAGAAAAATCGTTATAATGAAAAGATGATTGAGGAGGACTGAACATGTACTAAGCCATAACATACAATTGTGTAAAAAAAAAAAAGAAAGTACACCCCCTTTGATTTTTATGGTTTTAAGTATCAGGACATCGCAAAAATCATCTGGTTCTTAGCAGGTCTTAAAATGAGATAACTACAACCTCAGATGAACAACAACATATTACCCCGTGCCATTATTTATTTGATAAACAAAACCAAAATGGAGAAGCCAAACTAAGTACACCTTATGATTTAATAGCCTGTAGAACCACCTTTAGCAGCAATAAAGTGAAGTAATCGCATTCTGTATTGCTTTATCAGTCTCTCACATCGTTGAAAAGGAATTGTGGCCCACTCTTATCTCAACGTTTCTTCCGTTCATTGAGGTTTGTGGGCATTTGGTTATGCAGAATATTGCCTCTCTGGCATATTGGTGAAAGAAGGTTGTGATTAATAAGGCTCATTTGTATTCTGCCTTATCCACACTAACGGTGTGAAATGGGATAACAGTTTTTCTCTTGTTCAGCCCACAGGGTGGAAAGAGAAAAAAAAATAAAAAATGTTGTGTAATGCCATCTTAAAAGGAACCTTTACCCCCTTGGACTAAAAATCACATAAGCATACAGCTCTGCAGCATATAGCTCTGATATGAAATCATCTTACATTCATTAGCTAAACAAACACATTTTAATTTTACGTTCAATTTATTTTTTTCCACTTCCTGGTACACTTTGGAACAAATGATGTAATTGTGCACAAGCATTGCATCCTGAGAAGGTTACATCAGCAGAGCATTGCAGGGAAATCTCCTCTGTAATCTCATGAGATCTCTGGTAAAAGGCATTTTTGTCCCCCGAGAGGATGTGCATGGTCACATGTCCTAGCCCACGGATGTCCAAACTCCGGCCCTCCAGCTGTTGTGAAACTACAAATCCCATGATGTCTCTCCCTACGGGAGTCATGTCTGTGAGAATCTTGCAATGGCTCATGGGATTTGCAGTTCCACCACAGCTGGAGGGCTGGAGTTTGGACATCCCTGTCCTACATGTGCCGGAGTTCCAGGAAGTAAAGGGAGATCTAGTAACCTGATATATAAATAAGTCCAAAAAATGTATAAAATAATATAAAAATACTGGAGGTTGCACTAAACAAAGCAGCATTGCAAACATTTAGCTAGTTTCTTAGACACAATTTTTTGCAGACATAAAGGTTTTCTGCGATCTGCCGAGTAAATCGAATTTGTTTGCTGCAGCCTGGGAAATGAAACTTGGAGAGAAAAAGAAAAGGATGCAATATTTGTATTAACAAACTTATCAGAAATGCTATGTTTATTTTAAATTTGCAGAATAAAGGAAACTGATGATATTTATGCTGTTCTTTGAATCAGGATCTGTGGCTGGCTAGCAGCCAAAACAGCCCTATAGGTTTGTCAGCAATTTTTTTTTTTTTTGGGACCGAAGTTTCATAATTTATTGTAGAAGAACTCCTCTCAGCTAGATTTGCTTTGATAATGGTTACAAAACCTAACCCGATTTTATACTGCAAAAAGAAAAAAATCCTGTCAAACAAAAAGCATTATGTCCTTAAAGTGCAAGTCTGAGCAAAAAAACAAAACAAAACATATTCAGCACATCTCAACACTGCATGTTTCCTCGTGCTTTGACCCTTCCATGAATACAGAAATATACCTGTTAATCTGGCAGAAATCCGGTGAGTTACTAACTTCCTGTGGTGGGTCGACAACTGCCTCTGCTGTACTGGGATCCCAAGCAGTGTTAGTAGACCTGCCTGAGATCTACCCAGCTGGACTACAGAACACCTCCCCTTCTCCTTATTGCCATAACCCCCGCATTTATAGTCTACGTACCCCCTCCTTTGTACTCAGAACGTAAACGAGTAGGGGTTCTAGAAATGGGGAAGCCTGCAATAATTGCCATGCAACACGGCTTGGGCCTGAGTGGCCTGATTACTAGGCGCAAACACTATCACATGTGGGAAATCAGGTGGTGATGTTACCCATACCGCCCAATGTTCTGAGATGAGCAGAAGAGAGACCTGCCAGCACAATGGAGTAGTTCCCATGACTGCTAATCAGCTTCTTTCATTTTCAAAGCTCAACTTTACAAACTAAAGAGAGCTGCTGACTGGTTATTATGGACAGCTGCTCCAGGTTCTGTCCAGTTTTGATAAATTCCCCTTAATGTATTTAATCACTGCGATACTGGGAGGTGCCTTGGTGTGCCATTGAGACTGAATGGCAACGCACCAGTGCACCAAAAGTGAGATACCTTCCACTGTGCAATAGTCTCATGCTCTTAGCACACTACTATCGCGTGAATGGGCTTTTAAACATCACTGAAATGTCAAACTGACATTTCATTCACATATATCACGTCTGCATTTTCTGCAATGCAGTGCAACTGACCTTAAGTCCGTCTTACAGCGTGAGCAAGGCACATAGGAAATGATGGTCTTTTATGTGCCCTTGGGTTGATCCGGAGAGGAAAATGCCCTTCGCTTCACATGCATTGCATTCAGGCACACCATTCATTTGAATGGGCTGCATGGACACCACAATAAAAGAAAATCAGAAATGCACCATTGCCATGTGCTGGTGTAACATGTGAATCACACACGTGTGTGAATGGGCCCTAAGGGTTTATATTACTGTGCAACTATATACAATTGTTGGTCTATGTCAGGGGTGCCCATTAGGTAGATCATGATCTACCAGTACCTCTCAAAGCTGATGCTGGTAGTTCACGAAGGGTGTGAATGGTGGCCCCTTTAGGCTGGGTTCACACCTAGGCATATCGAATATGCGCGTCTGTCGCGGGTTTTTACCACGATTCGCAGTAAAAAAACGTGCGACGAACGCGCGTTTCCGAGGGCTACCTGGCTGTATCCCAATGGATACGTGCGGTAATATGCCCCAAAGAAGCTCCTGTACTTCTTTGGACGTAGGGCGTTTTGTAGCGCGTTCATACGGCCTGTAATACGCCCAGGTGTGAACCATACCCATAGGAAATAATGGAATTTCGGTGTTTGAGCGTTTTGCAGAGCGTAGGAACCCGCTACAAAACGCCCAGGTGTGAACCGGGCCTTATTCCATTTTGGTATATTTATTTAGCTGTGCACACATGATTACCTATTAGCCTGAGTCTGCTGAGCCGAGCTCCCTGACACCTTTCTGGTGGATACTGGTGGTTGAAGTGCTATGTATTCCATCAAAGAATATTAGTTTACACAGCCTGTTGCACTACACTGTTTGCAAAATACAGCAAGGTGAGCCAGGAGAGAGAGAGCGGGGAGAGACAGCCAGGAAAGAGAGAGAGGAGAGACAGCCAGGGGAGAGAGCAAGGAGAGAAAATGAGGAATGAAAGCCAGGAAAGAGAGAGCACGAAGAGACAGCCAGGAGGATGAGCATGGAGAGACGGCCAGGAGGATGAGCATGGAGAGACGGCCAGGAGAGAGAGCAAGGAGAGACAGCCTGGAGAGAGAGCATGGAGAGAGAGCATGGAGAGAGAGCATGGAGAGACAGCCAGGAGGATGAGCATGGAGAGACGGCCAGGAGAGAGAGCAAGGAGAGAGAGCAAGGAGAGACAGCCAGGAGAGACAGCATGGAGAGAGAGCATGGAGAGACAGCCAGGAGGATGAGCATGGAGAGATGGCCAGGAGAGAGAGAGCAAGGAGAGACAGCTAGGAGAGAAAGAAAGAGAGAGAGAGCAAGGGAGATTTTTTTTTTTTTCCGTTGGTAGATATCATGTAGCTCGTCATTTGAAAAGAAGATCTTAACACAAAAATTGTGGGCACCCCTGGTCTATGTGATCCGTGTGGCATTGACAGCAAGAGGCAGAGCAACACTCATCTTCACACAAGACGCTGTGCAAATGAAAAATCACTGTGCTGGACAGCTTTTATATTGTACAGAAACCAGAGCAACATTTATTTATTTGTATAACTCAGAGCAGAAAGCATGTGTCGAGTTTTCAAGCGTGGTCTGGAAAGCTCTTCAGACGGATGATAATATTTACATTCATCTATGTATACAATGCACAAGACATTGCAGCTTCATTCATACTATTACAGAGGAGTGGTGTTGTTTAGGGAGAGAACACAATATGGAGGAAGAAATGTATACAATATAATGTACTGGTCATATGACTGGACACTGGCATGATGCTGAATTCTCATTTTCTGATCTTTGATTAATACCGGATTACATTGCAGCGTATATGTACTTTATTTTTTAGCGTAAGTACCATTTAAAGTGAACATTTACTTACTCCATACTATGCAAACTGACACTTTAACTTTAAGAGAATGACATTTCGTGAATGCTAACCCTCACGGAGCTCCCCTGCCAGGTCACCTGAGATTCCTGTCTAAGTTTTAAATTTCTGAACCCTCCGTAGGGCTGTGTACAGTCTCTCTGCCCCCATGTAACACAATCGGGCCTGGCATTCACCTTCTGCCCTGTGTGGAGGCAGAGGAAGAGTCAAGCAAACACCATACCCTGAAGTACTGGAATATTTTAAGACTCTGGTAACAGATCAGAGTGGTGGGGTGTACAGCAAAGGTAGGTACAGCCTTTAAGATGAATAGGACTTTAAAATCCCTTTCTGTTATTTTGCCTAGTTTGGTCACATTAATATATCAATCCGAGAAAGAAAGAGAGAGATTCTGCCTGTTTAAAGAATCACTTATTAGTGATCAAAGACAACATACAATGACTTCTCACACTGCAGATGAACCCAAACACTGAAGAAGACATCCACAATCTCCTTACATACAGAAACACTGAGCAAAGCAATCAATCTATGCCAACAATAAATACATCCGCACGGGCACAGCCAGCCTGTGAGACATAAGTAACTAACAGTGACCATAGATCACAAATTGTGACACAATAAGAGATGACATGTCTTGGGTCGTAGAACGTTATTGCTACAAATTACTTTTTAGCAATACTTAAAGAGATGTCACTCTACATTTGTCAGACTGCCATAAATGCAGACAGTGAGACATGGGTTCAGAATAACTTCTGGACTAAAATGGTGCTCGGATCTTTCATCCCCATTTAAAACCACCTTGGCATGTTGCCTTTCTTCTCAGGAGTTCACCAACTAAAAAACAAAAGCAGAAAGTAACAGCTTAAGACTTCTTAAAGGAGAACTATGGGGTCAGTGTTTTTCCCCATAATTCTCTGGTATACTGAGACGCCGCAGCGGATCCCGACCTGGACGTCGGGATCGGCCCAGCTGCATGAGTGACAGCTGGCTCTGCCTATCTAGAGGCAAAGCCAGCTGCACCCGCCCCCTCCCCCGTCCGTTCTGGCAGTCAGCGCTGGCAGATCGGAGCGGGGAGAGTAAGCATTTACTTCTTGTACCAAACATCTTTTCACCTAAATGACAACCATGTAAATCCTAATGCCTGTGTACATGGATGAGCTTTGTTATAGCCTCACCTTTCCCCTAAAATATATAAATCAGGAATGTCCTCCAAGTGATTCTTATCTGGTGCTACTTGGCTGTCCACAAGACTCTGCTGAATTTTCACTTCATTCTATTGCAGAACTGTAACGTAGCCAATGTTAGGCAGCTCATGCCATAATGTACAAATATGCAATAACATAACAAACTGCTCTCCAAGTGACTCTCCAATAGACCTGACAAAGTCTATTGAAAGTCAATGAAACAACAATGTCCGACATGGACCAAATCTTGTAGGCCCTTGGTTCTCCATTGGTGGGTTGTGACCCAAAAGTGGGTTGCGACCCTGTGTACAGTGGGTCGCCGCATGCCTTCCACTTTTCAAGGCGAGAGGCTCCTCAGCCTCCCCCTAGCGCAGCACTGTCACTGCTTACACCAAGCAGCCATTCAAAATATGCTGCCCGGCGCTGAGTGTCTACTTCAGGTGGGATGGGATGTGGCAATAGCCACGAGGGAGCTTCATCCATATGTGCATTGTTTACAGCTCCCTCGCATGTTCTGTAGAGGGTGTGCAAAGGAGCTGTACCAGCAATGCACGTATGGATGGAGCTCCATCACAGCACAACAGCCCATACTAGACCCCTGGCTGAGGATCCACTCCAGTTCTCATAAGATAGGGAGACTGGGTGGATCTTAAAAAAAAAATAGACATTTTATGGAGTGTGTATGTGAATGTCTGAGTGTGTGAAATTTTGTTTGTGGGTTTGTATGTATGTCAGTGTTTTCGAGGGCCTATTCACACTTGTACAGTGCGATTAATGCAGTGTACAACGCAATCGCAGCTACCGCACGTTCTGGTGTATTGCGTTGCCATTCATTTGAATGGTACCACCAACCCACCTCCCACTCACAGTTTGTATGCCCGCACCGGAATGTGTGGTACTCCAATGCCGTGTGTTCCATTGCAGTGTGACTTGGGTCGTGATTTAATGACCAAGGACAAATCTGGATCCTGAGATTACACAGGTTGAGAACCACTGTTGTAGACAATGTTGACAGAAGTGAATAGTTTGCAGAGAGCTGGTGTGTACTGAGACTTTTGGCTCTATAAAACACATTTGTCACCAAAGTCAGGAGACCCTTGACAGGGTGAGAAACAAGCATCAAGTACCTCTTTACACACCTGGATAAACAAGGTCTTAGCTAAAATGGCAGCTAAGAAAATGGTCTGCACAGCAATATAAACAAACACTCCTCCCCCACCTTCTCTTATGTGATGGCGCTTTTAAATGCATATACTGTATATGGACTATGTTACCAGTTCATTCAAACTATAAACCTTTTTGGAGGCATTACTTGTAGCTCCACATGTTCTAAAAGCATCACCCTCCTTTAAATCAGTTGGCAAAAGTGGTAACCACATAACATAATGAGGACCAACAACTGACAAAATGCCGCTTTATTCCAAGCCAAATTGGCCACAGGATTTCTGTGCTAATATTTAGTGCCAGCCTAGAAGAGAATGATTTGTTTTCCTCCCGGTGTCAGGAATTGCTGCAAGATATTTTGTGCACCCAAGAGCTGTCAATTATGCATGTTCAGCTTTTTTTTTTTCTTTTCCCTTTAACAGAAATTGTTTCTATATTTAACCTCAGCTCTGTCCCAGTTTCCCGACCAGCGCCTAGCACTGCGGGATCCCTCCAGTGTGCAGATACTGAACCTAGTCAAAGCAAACTGAATATTTTTAACATGGCAAAAGGAACCAAGTTCCTTAAATCTTTAGGATGTGTTTTATGAGTGATACTTGAAGAAAAACTCCAGTAAGCACAGTCAGCATAGGAAATATAAATATACCAGAATAATTCAGGGAAAAATCACAGTATTTAGTGGATACTCAGGCTTCTAGGAAAATGAAAATATAAAAACTTAGGAGCTGTGGCTCTAACAATGACATGATGGACAAGGTCTGTACCAGGGCTGACCAGGCAGCGGCCTTTCAAATGCTTGGCACTATGCCCTAGAGTTACACTGAGCTTATTTTTTTCTTCACATGAGCTCCAATATAGCGCAAGAGTTTCAGCTTAAATCAGAACAGGTCAAACGACCTTGCCAACATTTAGCAGGTCATAGGTGCCTCACTCACTGCGGGAATTTATAACAGGTTCAAGAGGTACCTTTTACCAAAAAAAGAAAATCATAACTATTTAAAGCTTTCAAAAGATATGCATCTTTAACTAAAGCGTTTAAAACTAAACTTTACTGTGACCATATTAGGCCTATTATAAGGTTTGCTTTACCCAATAATCTGTCTGCTATTGTCTTACCTAGGTTCCCAAAATTCTATATATTGCAGCTTACTGAGTGCAACTGAAGCCAAAACTTTTTTTTTTTTAGTTTTGGATAGAGTGGAGAGGGATTAAAGTCAGGTTCTTATTGCTATCTGTGTCCCCGTTAGGGAGATTCACTCTATTTGTCCTGAAAGTAAAAGAAAAATCAAACATTTTGGGATGTCATCTGAACAGGAATAGGTGGGAAATCTTCCAATGGGGACCCTAGTTCTAGTGACCCTGCTGACCAACAGGGATTTCCCTTTCTTTGAAGGATCGCCTCTCACTTTCTGTTGTGGCTATCAGACAGGAAGTAAAGGGAAATCAACCCAGTGGGACACACATGGCAAGAAAGCTGAGCGGGCTATATCCTTCCCTCGCTCTATCCGAAACTAAAAGGAAGGTTTTGAATACAGTTTTACTTTAAATGTGGTGACTGCATTCGTTTTTATTTTTCCCCCCTTTATTATCACCTGGTGATCCGGCCAGTAACACACTTGCTGTCTTAGGGTAGCTACACTCCATGGAGAAGCGACTGAGCCAATCTTGGACAGCAGCATTGTCACCCTATGGAGAGTGTAAGATGGACTTGACTAACAAAATACAATTAATTCAAACTCTAGCTAACACTTTTAAGCAGTTACAGCAATTTTATTTCTTTTTTCCCCTTCTGGAATAAAAGTTTCACATAAATGAATAAAAGCACCTCTGTTAAATGTTTTGTCTCAACTCTCTATTTGCCACTTTTGCTGGACAACTTGGTCTGTTACAGGAAGTTCAAAAATAAGACTTGCATAGGATCATTAGGAGAAAATAAAGGGGGAAAAAAAGGAAAACTAATGTATCCTCCACATCTACTGGTTTAGTAAGCTTTTTGCTTTTGGGTTTAGATCAGGACCCTCCATAAACACCCGATATTTCTGGGTATGTGGGGACAAGTGACACTCTTTCCCCTGGTTCCCACAATACAACACTCAGTTCCTAAATGGCCAAATTCCAGACCCAATCCCTATCACATGGGGTCGGGGAAGCATCAATAGTACTATGTTCACTTAAAATTTTCACAAATGTAAACTTATACAGCAGTTTCAGGATCCTTTAGTAGTGGATTATGGAGAGGAGCAGTGCAAGGAAGGCATGTATGGGGTGCCTATACATTTCCATATACAGCAAACCTATTATTTTGGCTACTATAGGAAAAGTACAGATTTTCTCTAATTTGATAAAACGTTAGTGGGTGCTTGTCAACCATGTATACACTGAAAATACAGGCCACAGGGCAAGGGGCGCTTGCAAAAAGCTAACTCATATGAGGGGGCACGCTTAGAAAATATTGTTTTTTTTTAGAAAGGGGTTCATGGTTTACAAAAATTTGAACACCAGCATTGCAGCTCATGACCACCATACAGGTAAAATACCATAGGTCACTTACCAGTTCAGTGTAATAGATATCCTAAATTAAGATTCCTAAGCTTGAATTTAATTCCCAATAGGTTAAAATAAAAACTATACTAATGTATTTTTACATGCAACACATTTCAGACCTATTATACATTATTTAAACATGCTGTGCAAGTTTGGTGAAACACTTTATATATTGCCAACATGGCTCTTTTTTTTTTTTAAACTGGAAATACAAAAACAGTAAATTTGTGCCCTGTAGTTTTATAATCCAGTAAAATTCAAATCACATGCTTTCTCTTAAAGATACATTTGAGCAGGTATAGTTATAGCAGCCACTGAGCAAGTATCTTGAGAAGAGCGTAGCTGCTTCAAATCAGTTTTGAAGCTGGAGTAATCATTTTTGGACTAGCTCTGTAGTTGGAGCTGGGATTTCTAGAACGCATGGTTTCTATAGGCTTCAAACACTGCAACTGAGCAAATGTCAAGAAAATCCAGTCAATTTACTGTCTGAATAGAGTCTGAGTACTATGTAATCCTCTGCAGCCAAATTCATGTGGGGTGAGTGGGTCTGCTTACTTGGAGCTTGTTATGCGTACAAACCTTTCCCTGCAGTATCCCCAGACACAGACTTGTCAAGGAAGAATTTGATTGGTAGCTGTGGGAAATTTCACTGCATGCCGACATTTTGATCTATCAAGCTTTCTAAATGCAAAGCAGTAAGACGCCTTTGGTTGGATTGGTAAGCCAAAAAAAGGGTTTCCTAGATCACTAAATTCTAATAAAAAGGAAAGGGCTGGACCTCTGCACTACAGCTATGCCTGAAGTAAAATGGATGCCTTGAGCAGGTAGTCTCTGAATACTGATCTGATGACAGTTGGAGGAGTAATCAAAAAGAAGTGTAAGCACAGATACACATAATGAACGGAGCAGAAACAGGGGGATCCTGGCATTAGAACTCCTCATGTGAAGCTGCCACTCCAGCAAGAACAATGAACACAGTAGTAGTAACATTACCAAGTCTCCCTCAAACTCATGAGACTTGCAGTTGGGGCAAGTGTATTTTTGAAGGTCCATTTTAAATGTCTTTTCAAATCAACTATATAAAAGAGGACAGCTTTGGCATGTTTATTTTTTCAAGTTTTTTTTATGTTCTATACAGTATTCCTGCCTCAGAGTATTTACTGTGTAAAATGTAATTTGAATCATGCCATGGAGGACAGGGGTTGCTTGTCTAACCCTACTGTAGTAGTTTAAGCTCATCCTCACATTTGGTGACCTTGGCCCCATAAAGCCCCAAGTAATACAAAGCAATTAGATGAGCAGAAGCTCTCTCCCCGTATTAAACAAACACATTCGTAGCAGCATTCATGGATCTACAGTGGGCACATAACTTCAGATTACTATATATGACCCATGGCTTGACATTGACACCCATGCCAGGCCAAATGATGATTGTGGATCCCTATAAAACAGACAGTGAGATTTAATCTTGATGCCACTGTTGGTGGTGGAACCACCCTCCTTATGGCATAATCAAGATTTCCTGAAAGCCAGCAGTGCTTGGAGAGAGCAGAAAATATGGTTACAAAATAACATAATATATAGTTAAAAAAAGTCTCTGTTACCACAGACACAAATACATATACCACCAAGTGCATTTGAAAAAAAAATGCAAAAAAAGATTGCCATTAATTTCTCCACATAGTCTTGACAGTTACAAGGACACAATAAAATCTGTTTTTTTTTCATAATGTTTTAGACTTCCTAAATGAAGAAATTGCTTTTATGTGATCATCGAGAGAAATAGTGCTTAGCAAAGATATAAATGTTTTTCTCTAACTATTTTTATCATGCTGTTTATCTGCCAAGAGTGGGTCAGCAAAGACATCATAAGCAAAAAGAATAGAATAAATAAAAATAAGCAAGAAGAGGATTAAGCGAGTGCTTAGATACCTTCTGGCAAGGCTCAGGCGGTGCAGATGGGAGACAGCTCTTAGCCAGTTCTGGCAAAAGCAGAATGGCTTACAGTAAACCATTTGAGCTTCAACAGCTTTTATGAGTCATGCAACTTTCTAAACTTACTTGATGTAAAAAACTGTCTGAAGACTGTAGATTATATTTAAAGTAAACCTAGAGTTTTGGAGAAAATGATATGCTTTATCCCTTTTGTATCCAGAGGTCATTGACGCCTAGATAGCGAGGCCAAATTTAGAAGTATCAGTATCTGTCGACTAACTTGACAAGAACTTGAACTACTTTGCCTGCCTAAATCATTTTTACATTTTCTTAAGAACATAAAATGCTTTTATTTGAAGCACTGTTTTAATAAATGCCCTGCTCCGTCTAATTATTATAGGCTAATTAAAAAAAAATAGTTTTTTTCCCCCAACATTTTATTGAACAAAAAAACACTCAGTACTGTCAAGAGGTTGTCACTATGAACAAAGCCATTTGAACGCCACGTCATAGCCGACCTGATTAGAAAGCACACTGATTGTTTCCCAATAGCTGGAGCGATTAGTGACCATGCTGGCTGCTAGGTTTTACGTGGAAAATGAGTTATTATGCAAGAAAACCACAATTTACAAATTTTAAATGTGAAGAGATTAAAGGAGGAGAGCAGGGAAAGTTCTGAAAGTATATTATAAAAGGGACCTGTGAGCTCATAAAGGAGTGTAAGGTAAGGCTCCCAAAGGGCAGGCAGCACAGTACCTTTGTTAATGCCCAAGCTGTCTTCTGTGCACTCAGGGAGACCTAGACTTCTCCTCTAACTTTGAAATTGAGGTATTGTTACATTTTTTTTTTTGTTATGGAGGGTGGTGGAGCAGAAGCAGCCTGGCAGGTTTTTTTTTTTTAAATCCCCAGGAAGCGTTTCTATTACAATACTGCGCTGCAAACGTTCCATTCATTTCAAAGGTTACATTTGACAAGCGTTACTGCCTGTCAAACCCGGCATTCTGTATATTTTTTGCCATGACGCAAAGCTTTGCAGCCACAGCAGTGTACACAGCATTGTTCAGCTGCAGTGCAGACATGGTAGCAGGTGGCTGGGTGCAGTAAAACGCAGATCAACCGTCTAGCTTTACCGCCCCCTTGCCGCCTGTGTGAACAAGGCCTTACTTCATGACCTGTCCTTTACACCTGCAAAGCCAGCCTTGTGAATTTAAGAAGTGGAATGCTGTGGTAAAAGGGAATGTGCAGCAGTTTTGTATATATTTTGCTTGCCAATAGTATAATTATTATACATTATATGTTGTAGAGCTTAGTAGCTCAAGAGGCAACTAAAATACAAAATAAATGGGTCACAGCAGCGACTCCTCTCCCTCACTCTGAATGGCTGTAACTTAAAGTGACATTAAAGTCACAAATGTTTCCATGCTGCTTTTAAGGACTTACCTTAAGTGATGCCTCTTGATCCAATCATCTTCCTTCAACTTGTATTTAGGAATCCTTACAGCACTGGTGCCGGTCTCTCATCCAGCACAGACTCTTCGGGTCCCACAGTGTCTGTCTGACGTGCACGCTCCCAGCTACCTGCATTCACCTTCACCGTGTCTCTCCCCTTCTCTCCGCCGATGACCTCTACTGCGCATGCGCCCGTCTCATCATCCCTCACAGCCGTTCGAGTAGCTTCAGCTCTTCAGATGGGAGTGAGCGGTGTTGACACAGGTAAGTAATTACTTTTTTTGGTAACTTTTTAAAAATGTTTTTGCATATATCATCTGCTTGCTAGCAGTAGATATATGCAAAAAAAGGAGAGTTTAATTGTACTTTAAGTTTCAATGAGAGACATCATGTCTGAAAGGAAATTACTGCTGTGCTCTCTTTAGATAAGCCAAAGTACTCTGGGAATGTTTTAAATATTAATTTGTAAAAACTAAGGTAGCATATATTGTACAGAATCAAAATAAAACATCAGTTGAAAGGTCTATACAAGTGTAAAAGAAAATTAAAATAAACTGACCTCAAAGCCTAATACTATCCCTTTAATTGCAGAAATGAAAAGTGCTTTCAATAAATGTTGTAGCGGTCAAAGGAAGGATCTAAACATAAATAGTTTAGATCATAAATAATGATGCCTACCTATGGGTGTTAAATGAAAGTATATTATTAAAAAATATAATAATAATCATCATCATCATAACAAATGCCATATTTCCCTGTAATCCAAGTTTTAGACAATCTCTTGTAGTAACATTAAACAAACCCTTCTCTGTGCTTCTTGACAGAACTTTTTGCATTTTGTGCAACATCCATTTTTCAGAACTATAGAAGAGGAAGTTAAGAACCAGGGAACATTCAACATTCAATTTGAGCAGACTCATATTTTGGGCCATTAACAAAAAGAAAAGAAAAGAAAAGAAAAGTACAATGGTAAATATTTGGATTTAACCAGCAGCACAACTGTCCACACAAGATGAAAGGCAGCAGGAATTTTACGGTCACTCAGCATGAAGGCTGTGTCTGCTGAATAGAACATTTTAACAAGTTTCTGGAATGTATCATATTTGCACTTGGAGGTTTGAAGAAGACTACACAGGGAGAAAAAAAGTGAATAATGCCCTTTGATCACTTACAAGTGCTCGCTGTTCCTATAATTACATAAATGCTCAACATCATTCTGAAAAATAATTTCAAACCAATAATCATGTAGCTTGGAATAGAATCATTTTCTATTTACAGTCAGAGCAGCAGTGTTTTTTTAAAAATATTTTCTATATTAGTTTCAAAAATATTTTATTTTGGTAGACATGTAATACTGCATATAGATATTTCATATACATTACCTGCAGAAAACACGTGGAGATCTAAGTCTCAGACAAATATTTTTCTAAAGAGTAACACAGTATGCCAGACATCATAAATACTAATGATAGGCTTTCTTATAAGAAAGCCAAGCATATTATTAAAAAAAACACAGAGTCATATATAACCCCCTATGGTGTCCCAAACTCAGCAAATAGGCTACTGCCTGCTATATGCTGACAGTGTAAAACTGCGCTGCAGCTGGAAGGATCCCATAAATATTGTTATGATCCACCGCAATGCCTGATTGACAGCTTCCGTCTGTTTCTCCTATGAGCACTGGAAGAATAGAGAGAGGAGAGGGGGGAATCTCTGTGGTGAACACCGACCGTCAGTCTCTGCAGGGAGAAGCTGTGAGCTGTGAGTGATCAGTGGTTTGTGATCGCTCAATTCTCAAGTTAAGGCACCGGCATGCGACAGCTGCAGTGTCACACACCAGCTCAAACTACTGCATTGGGAAGAATATATTTTGCTTTCCCCTTTAATACAAATGCTTTCAATAATATAAAACATTTATTTACAAACTTGTAAATATGTTGCAGGGGAACTACCCTACCAGAGCAATGGCCTCTTCCTCCTGCATTCATTAACATGAACATCCGCTCTGAAAAGGGGCGGGCGCATGTGATAAATAACGCAGGCCAAAGACTAGTTGATTTACGAAAAATTGTTCATACGAAAGATCTTTCTTTACCACTTGATATTGCCATCAGACAATTGACGGATGTTGATGGAAATTTTGCTTAATTTTAACATTTGATTTTGGAATGAATGGAGTTTTCTGAACAAAAAAGCACATTCACTGTTAGAATTGAATTCTCTTTAAAAAACATTTCCCATCCTGTTTTGTTTCACTACGGTTAAAATCGAACGTTGATTTGACCCCATCAACTAACAAAAAGTTGAATGAACGTTCTTTCATACAAACGTGCTTTCAAAAATTTGCACAGTGTATGGCAAGCTTTACTTTTTTCTCTTTTTATTCATATAACCGTAGAAAATAACGTTAACTCCATAAAGTGAAACAGACATGTGTGGATGCTATGTAACTTAAGGCTCAGGGTGCGAGGTAAGGCCTCAGATATTCACGATACCCAGCCATTTGGTAGCAGGAGAGAGTTAGATGGCTGTCGATGGCAGTCAGCCGAAGGGGATCTGCCTGACCCAAGAATGTGAAAGAGATCAGAATGGGCAACTGTCATCTCATCTTTTCGAAATGAGGTCCACACCTTCCACCCAGCATGTCTTGTACTTAGACATCCCCAACAGCTACATTTACATCAACACGAATTTTAGGTTGAAGGTCCTTTAACAAACTGGCACATCAAGAGCAGCTGGAGCAATGACAGTGAGGAAAGGACTAATAGAATATTAAAATGTCCTCAGTTTACAGTCCCTTTGTTTGGGTTTTTCTGTGACAGCTGTCACAACAAACACGCAGACCAGAAAAAAAACAAAAAAGGAAAGAGGAAAGCGCCTAGGGGAGATACAAATCAAATATGTTAAAATCAGCTTTATGGGAGCCTTAAGAAAAGGAGGTGAGAACAGTATAAAACCACAGCTGTGCATTTCGGAAACACACTCAGGGGGGCATAAATCAAATTATACAGTACAATTGTTTCTATGACATGGTGACTTTGTTGTAAGTGACTCAAGTGATGAATCGGGAGCGAAGGAGAAGCTTCAACATGGGTGTGAGATGCCATCAATTAGAGCAGCCCAGACATTTCCTCTATAAAGAGCATGAAAAAAAATATTATGCATCAAGGAAAACTGAGTTATATTGATCAGTTGTGCTGCTTGTTCAGTATTGATTTCCTCACTCCCTGCTTTCCTGTCACTTTAATTTTTAAATTTGAATATACTTTAATAGTGCTCCTTATAAAACCTTGTGAAAGTTTCTAAAGTGAGACATATAAGCCTAAGAGTAGAAAAAACTTCAGGACAAAAAGCATATTTACAATGCAGATCTTAAAAGTGAACCTGTCAGGTACATGCAGTATGTTTGTGCACACCAACAATACTGCCAAAGTTTCTCTGTTAAATTTCCCTGTACCTCTCTTGGAGCTACTTCTGCCTATGAAGCTCAGCACCACCTACACATTTAACCCTTTTGCTGCCGAGGCCTTTTTTTGCACGTTATAATCCATATTTTAGGAAAGCAAAGATCCTGTAGAATGTAAAATGTTGGCAGTCGCAATTTTGGAAAAAATGCACTGAGGTTAGTTTTAGTGCCCAAAAACACAATAAGATTAAAAAAAAATTAAATATAAATGAGGATACGACATGCCCAGGTTGAAAATTGGGGTACTGTATTTTAGTCACCGTTTTACAGACGCACAGAAATTGTCCATAGTGGTGCTCTAAAAACCCATACAGGTAATCATTTTAAGGATATCTGTGAATACTGGGCAAAGAATTACTCACTCTGGCGCACACGGCAATACCCAACATGTGTATCGCGATCATCGTTTTCGTACGTAGGCGCACCATACGTTTGTTTATGTTTACGGGGCGGGGACTTTACAATTTAAAAAAAATTATTTTTACTTTTACATTTTTTATAACTTTTTTAAACTTTACTTAATTGCTGTCATTTAGAGGGGCTTACAAGTCCCCTAAGTGATAGCATGCCAGTGGTGATAGGTACTCTTTAAGGAGATATCAGGGGTCTATTAGATTAGTGTCACCTTTTCCACTCCAAATAAGCTATTGTCCGCACTACACCTGCTCCTGGAAGCGTTCTGGTGGCAGCTTAGCTACCAGAATCGCTTCCAGTGCTACGCCGACAGCCAGCTTTACACATGTGCACAGAGTCCTGGTGGCTATAGCCTCCAGGAGTCTGTTTAAATGGGCCCGCTGCCAACAACATATGAGATACGTTGTGGCAGTGAAAGGGTTAACAATCAAAAAGTTGATTAAAGCTGAATGTCGGGATAAGGAAATATAGTCTAAATGCAAGAGTCATGTGTATTCTTACTTGAATCCTGGTGTTCTTTGTGTATTTCTTCAGATCTGAGCAGTAATACAGTGATAAGCTTTCCATCAGTGCAGGAGCTTACTATAATAAAGACCAGTCACTGCTGCTCTCTCTCCTTGTGCAGGGGGGCTGGTCTTGTCTCTGCCCCCTTCTGTAGTTTTCCAAATGGAGGTGCCAATCGAATTGTGACCAGCGTATGGCCAGTTTTAAAGATATACAAGAAGACAGTGGAGGGCATATTCCACAAACACAACACTACAATTATAGGTGGGTATTTGGGTTGACAACAACTTTTAAAAACCAATTAAGGCTAGGGTGCCTGACCAGGTCAGTAAGAGTGGAAATGACTGTGTGGTAAAACCCTGGTGTCTACTGGCAAGCACAGTCTTATTTAGACCCACTGCACAACTGCTATAACAAAGCAATGAAAATGGTAGTTGTTAGTAAAATGTCTATCAGACTGAATGTTTCCCCCTTTAAAAAGGTAGCATACAGTGTGTAGAATATCCTTTTTCAAACCATTCTTCTAAACATAACTGTCTATACCAGCTCACATAATGTTCAACACGGGGAACAATGTCAGGGTTGCAGCTGCATAAAATAATCCCAGTTTTAATGGAGACATTTGCCTTGTGGCAAAGACGCTGCTGTGGAGTGGAAAGAGAAAGTTGCTTAACTGACACCGCGCTGAGGTACAGATGCAGCTGAAATAGTTAGAAACCTGCTCTGCACCATCAATCTCCTGACTTCCATCAGCTATTTCAGGCATTCAAAAAATGTATGATACTTGTACAGAAGGTGCTTTTAACAACCAGGATTACCATTTTCTGATTAAAAGCCTCTTCACATCATCTAGTTACCCTAAGGCACAGCAATCCACGTTAAGTGTGTTGGTGTGATGTAGTGTCAGTCATTCTGAATGGCACCCCAACAGGCTAGCCAACATCCTTGTGCTGCAGGACATTGCAAAGTATGGCATTGCACTAGCTAGAGTTGTGGCAGTGCAACGCATGTAATTGCGTTGCAGAGCGTTGAACTGTACTGCAACACAAGTCCATCAGAAGGTGCGTTGGGGTGCCATTTAGAATGCAAACAGGTCCTATGATGTGCGCACACACACACACACAAACACACAAATTTACGGAGACCTAACATTCTCTCATTTAGTGGGACAGTCTCTCTTTTGGAACTGGATCCCTCTTTCTTCCCAAGTTGTCCATCTTTTTCATCTGATGTATAGACCTCTAAAAAATATGTACTATTTAACTGATAATACTACACTAAACCTTTTATCCATCTTGAAAGTTACACTAGCTTTCAAGAGCATGGGGATAACCAAATGAGCTTTTTCTGCACCAATGTTTCACAGACCAACATTTAGGCCAAGGGGTTCAATGCATATGTACTGAAAGGATACTCATTCTGGATATTAGACATATAATATCCACTAAACCATCAAAAGAGTAGAGTGGGGCCACATGCATGGGTGCCCACTGTTGGTGGACAAATAGATTCGCTAGGCTAGATCCAGGATCCAGAGACAGATCTTTGGACCAGATGGTAATGATTTGGCAGAGGGGCATTGCAGCAATGGCAGAGTTTAGGACAGGGCCTGTGGCAGAGAACAGGACCTTGGAAAGGGCTTCTGGCCTTTTATCCATAGGGTCCTTAAACCCCCTACAAGGACAATCAATCTCTATTAAGACAGGAACTGGCTGGATCCAACATGGGTATGACCCACTTTTAAAAGAACCCCTCCTCAATAGGATATTGCTGAACAAAAACGTTTGGGAGAAGTAAAGATTTTTCCCACATTGGGCCAATCACTGTATAAAACAAAATGAGCATACAGAAAAAGTCTTAACAAGCTAATGACTTTGAAGGGAACTGAGGCTGGTAAGCTTAGACATGGTCGAAGCAGGTTGTTCCAGGACAAGGCAAGTTTCTACCGCGTCAATAAGGACCAAACGGCGTCCTTAAGTTTCAGAGTCAACATAATGAGACTCTTCATAATATACCAAGTTATCAAACAGATAAAAGGTACATTCTTCTACATCCCAAGCTGGCTGTGCTGAAGCAGTTGTGCCCCAGGGCAATTGGAGATGGACTCTGAAGGAGAGGGAGCGAAAGCAAGCTTGCAAGCTCTGTGCTCTAACATAGCAGAGACTTCTCACTAGAACAAAAACCTAGTAGATGTGAATTCCTCCCTGGACAAGTCATTAAAAAGGTAAGGTACAAAAGGACAAAGCCACACCTAAAAAAAGATTAAAAGGAGCAATCTGTGGCAGGTAGAGTAGACGTCTGGGTCCCCTGGAACTATTGTAAGCCGGCAACATCTGCATGACTAAGACGACCAGATGGTTGAAGTGCAGCCATGGACTTGTAGAACACCCCACGGCTAACTCTCATATTACATAAGCTGTCTAGGAGAGAGCCTAATGAAGAGGCCAGTGCCTATAGGTCCCAATAAAGGCTGCCCCTGCTTCTTTTGCACGCCCTCTGTGGGGCCCAGGTTCATCCTGGTACTAGTATGTCCTCCAAGGCTCTGAAAAGGATCAGCCAATCCGGAAAGCTGAAAAAAAGAGCCCCAGTGGCTCTGCAGTAAATGAAGAATCTTGCTAAAAGAAAAAATATCTTGAAAAAAAAAAGAAAAGGCTTGCTTCTCTCAGAGCAGAGGGAAGACATCCATTCTCCTAGTACAGTAGCAAAAAACTGGGAGTGAGAGGGATTATACTAGACTGTCCTAACAGTTTTTGTTTGCCAGTGTCTAGTCTCCTAAAGGCGACAGCATAACCCTATGTACCTGAACTACTATCCTGTGTCCCTTAAAGTGACATTAAACCCTCAGATTTTTTAACATAAACCAATACTGTAATGTGTGCCTTACTGTAATCCATGGTAGTTTCCCTTCTGTTTGCTGCTCTTCCTTTTAAATCCTCATGTCTTCTCATGCTGGGGGAGAACTTCCCTTTCCAGCTGAGTGCCTCTTCCTGTAGTGCTGGCTCAGGTTGCAAACCTACACACAGACACCATGTATCCATTTCAGAGACAAGGCAGTCTGCTGCAAAACAGAAGTTCTGCCCAGCATGACAAAAGATACAGATTTAAAAGGAAGAGCAGCAAAGAGAAGGGAAACAACCATGGATTACAGTAAATCACACATTACAGTATTGTTTTATGTTAAAAAATCTGAGGGTTTAATGTCACTTTAATGTACAATAAGAAAAGTTCTGTTTAAAATCAAAATGTAATAAAGGGGACATTGGAATTGAATTCCTATAGGAAAATAAAAACACACACACACACACAGAAATGTATATGTCAAATATGCATCACAATCCATGCTCCTATCTCACACTATACCCATATCAGCATTACTTGTGAAATAACATCCACCCAATAGCCAGAGTGCACTTCTCTACTGAAGAAGTCATACAATGAAGCAGTGAGTGAGCAGGGACACAATGTAGATCTTAACCTTAAGGCCCGGTTCACACCTGGGCGTTTTGTAGCGCGTTCTAACGCTCTGCAAAACGCTCAAACACCGAAATCCCATTATTTCCTATGGGTATGGTTCACACCTGGGCGTATTACAGGCCGTATGAACGCGCTACAAAACGTCCTACGCCCAAAGAAGTACAGGAGCTTCTTTGGGGCGTTTTTGTCGCGTGTTTCCATTGGGATAAAGCCAAGTAGCCCTCGGAAACGCGTTTGTCGCGCGTTTCTTACCGCGGTAAAAACGCTAGTAACGAAACGCACGACAAACGCACATGTTCGATACTCCTAGGTGTGAACCCAGCCATAAGTAGAGATGAGCCTTGGTGCAAACCCAGCTAGCCTGAGTTTGCCCAATCCCGCTCAAAACTGTCACAGAATTTTGGAGCACATTTTTGAAGGATTAAGCACTTTTAGAATTGCAAAGCACTGAGGATATGATAAGACATTGATAACTGTGAAATATTTTTGACTACCGATACAGTTTTTAAAGGACATTTATTGCCATTTTATATGTGTATTTATATAGCTTTATTTCTAAGCACGGTGCCCTTTAAAATGAGAGAGAAACCTATATCTGCTCAGCTCTGTGTACTTGCATATTTGTAAACTTCAAAGAAAAACCATTTCCTCACTTCCTGTTCAAAAGACGTTTACTTGATATGTAAAGTGCTTACGTGTATATCTTGCTGAAATACTGTATCTAGGTTATAAAGTTTAAAACAGCACACAATCTAAAGTTAAAAATATTAATCACATATATATGCTACAGAGTTAAATTCTCATTTTTTTATCCTGTTCTTTTAAAATTATGTGTCAATTTAGTCCCCATGATTATCTTTTCATAGGTATGGAGGGAGAAACTGTGCTGTGCAAAGTAGAAGCTTGGAATGCCCAGAACTATGACATGGGCCTAAAAGGAGACATGGGACATGTAGTTTTGTGATAGCAGACTATAGGATGCATCAGCTGGGCTGCTGCCCATTGGGAAAAATAGGCAGCAGCAGTAAACAGTAAACAGGACAATATGAGACAATTTTTAAAGACCAAAACATTTTTACAAAAAAGGAATGCAGCATTTTGCTTGAGTGACAGATGGTATTTTTTAATGGGAGAGGGTAGGGCCAAGCACCAACTTCATAGGTGACCATTTAGGAGTTCTCCCAAGAGCATAAGTTTTTTTTTTTTGTTTAGCAAGCCCCTCAATGATTTAAAAACTGGAAAAGAAAAATTCTGCAAAAGAACATTAACTTCAACTGTATCATCACATGGACATTTGGAGCATAATTCATACACTATTCCATATATATTAATTGGACAAGTTCCACCCACCTTCTTTAAGTAACATTTATGTTGTTAAATGAGAAAAGGGGAGTTATATTTTTT